>NC_139936.1:22698694-22728694 GCF_963514095.1 Eutrigla gurnardus
CTCTGAAACCTGATTTACCGCTTGTTAACATCAAAGGGATGTTAGACTGTTGGTGCCTCAAACTATTTCTCAAAATCATTTTTTTATATTCCAGGTATAAATCAGTGTGAAAACTACACTTGGTTACAGTGGCGGTGCTCGGTTCCCAATGACGGTGTAAGACAAGTCAGGGGAATGCACAACGGCTCTGCTTGAACACTGGAGCCATTGTCAGGTCCGTCATTACGCAGCTTTGCTGGGTTCCAAAAGGAATGGTTTAGAAAAAGCAAGTGTTCGTCACTTTCTTTTTTTTTGTCAGCATTTGGAAATTTTGAGGAAAATAGGCTTGGAACTTCAGGTCAGTAACATACAACAAACTACTAATTTGATTCCACTGCAGTACAAAAGGGATGCATGATAATTTCATACTATGCAACTCAGAATATTTACAATATTAATAGCATGTGCCATGAAATTATTATTTAGAAAACCATTATTTTAATGTATTTTTATAGATAACATGAAAAGTGTCATTCATATGGGAATTATAGCTTTTAGCACCTGTCTGTTTTGAGTCAGACAGTTGGGCTTGTGTTTAGACATATTTGTTATTTTATTTTATTGCAACTTTTTTGTTTAGTTTGATTGTCTTTCTCATTTGTCTTTTCTCCTCTTTTATGTTCTTCCAATTAAATTAACTTTTATCTTCTTGTAGCTGTATTCTGTGTGTGTGTGTGTGTGTGTGCACGTGTTTGCATGTGTGTGTGTGTGTGGGTGTGTGTGTCCATATGGCCCAGAGCTGTGGTGCAAAGTGCCAACACAAGCTCAAGTGAGCTGCCAGAGACATGATGTGGAGATGGCGACACACAGAGAAAGAATTAACGCATGAATACAAGCAGGCAGGCAGGCAGGCACACACATACACACACACACAGCTGGGGACCTGGGTGTGCGAGCGCCAAAAGGAGAGCAAGTGGAAAATAAGAGAGCTTGTCAAAAAAATTAATTAATTAAAGATATGTAAATTGTTTTTCTGACATTCCTTCATTAATGTGCAAAAAAACCAAAAACAATATGTTGTGCATATTAACATTTCATTCATCCGATTTCATATGTGCAATAATGTGGATTAAATGACTATTATTTATAATTTTTCTTTACTGTTACTTATGTATTATTTGCACTGTTCAGACTCTTGTTGTCCTCTTTGCTGCTGTAATTCTGTAAATTATTATTATTATTATTATTATCTCTTATCTTATCTTAAATGACTGTTTTGTGTGGGTGTCATCTGTGTTATTCAGTGTTTTCTTATGTTTCCAACTGAAATGTCATATTATGAAGATATGAAAAAAAGCTGTCATGCCTTTTGCTCTCCTGATTAAATCAGTAATTGCAAGGTTAAAGAACTAGTTCCACATTTTGGGAAATGCTCTTATTTGCTTACTTGCCAATAGGTGGATGAGAAAATTGTTAAAATACACAACCAGAGCCAGCAGGCAATTCAGCATTATAGTAGGGATGGAATGCCATAATTAATGTAAAAAAAATATATAGCAAACTGGATAAAATAAGACACAAATAAGATGAAACATCAGATGGAAAATAAAACTCATTGAATAATATGGCTGATGATTAAAATCAGAACCCAAACATGCAGCAGATACCTTTCTTTTCCACATCATGATTTGAATTTCTAAGATGGGAAAATATTGGGACTCAAGTGCGCTCTCTACCAATCGGTGCCTCCGTCTCTGAGGCTATAAATAAATATCAATATAACTCTCGGCCAGAAATAAGTAAGAAGCTTATTAAACAAAATGTTAAATTATTCCTTTAAAGATGACACATTAATGAGTTTAAATCTCTCCCTTTCTGGTAGTTATTTTGGCAAACAGCCTACACCTTAAATATCTTTTCAGGATAAATGGCTTCGTGCTCTGGTTGCTCTCCGCCACAGAGGGGATTCAATGAAATTTTAATTGCTTGCAAAGCAAAACAGAGCATTAAACATCAGGCTGTCCCCATGGAGTCTGAAACCACTTTTAACATGAGAGACCAGTCACATCCAGTTTGGAGAGCAGGACACAATGGTCTTAACTTCTAAAGGCTTTATGTCACTGTGGTAAAAACAAGCCACACTAACATCATGGAAATTCCAAACAAGATTTTACCCTCAAAGTCTTACTATGAGGAAAGTTTTGGAATAAAGAAAAAAGTTATTTTCAAGTTAGTCATTAATATTCCAAATTACCACTTTTACTTCTACTGTTATTATAATTCTGTATAATAATTGGAAGGGACGAAAGAGAAGCGGAATCAGTTTTGGCTGAAACTCAGGAAGACACACACACACACACACACACACACGCACACGCACACAAACACACACATAGAACAAATGTATTGGTGTTTTTGTAAGTAAACAGCTGAGTTGGAGGTTTGAGGACACTGAAGAATGGATTTAATCTCTCTGTTTCTGAGAAAGACACACACACACACACACAGAGAGAGAGAGAGAGACGGGGGGGGGGGACAGGAGCGGGATCGAGAGGGCAAGCAAAGTGAAGAGAAATTGAAGAGACACAGAGAGAGAGAGAGAGAGAGAAAAAGAGAGAGAGAGAGAGAGAGAGAGAGAGAGAGATAGAGAGTTAAAAGAAGAGCAAAGGAAAAGCAGTCGCGGAGGGAATGTAAAAGTGTGGATGTCAGCAGTTAGGACTTGTTGAAAACACGGAGGCAAGAAAAGAAAATCTGTCTTCACCTTCATCAAATACCACAAACAACACCACAACAATTGTGCAAACCTCCAAAGACAATCGCTGAAAACTTTCCTAACTTCTCACCGGCAGTCGGAGCAATACCAGACAGAAAGCCTGGCTGTTTAAAGTGTGCCTCGGTGGAAAGTAGAGGCTGAATCCTACTCACTGTTCTAGGACTTTAAAAGAGAAGATGGACACACACACACACACACACACACACACACACACACACACACACTGTGACTATGAGGAAAACTATGCGGATGTATTAGAACTGCTCTATATTCAGTTATTTTCCTTGAGAATATCTTGCACAGTTTTTTCAAATGTAAAACGAGGTGGTGAAATGAACCCTTTGTTATTATTGTATACAAACATCAAATTGACCCTTTGACAGTTTGCAAACAATGATGACGTACGCCGACTATTAGTGAGTGGGTAGAATAGATGAGCAAGTGTTCCAGACATTGAATCTGCTTGCAACTACGTAATCTGAGGTCATACACAGAACGTCATATACCATGACATAAACATACATTTTTTAAATTGCCGTCACCAACACCAGCATTCTGGATCACTCCTGTGGCAGTCATCTAATAGCGTACAGCCATAGATGCTGCAGATGTTTCGGTTAAACAGGTGATCGTGTTGACTGGTGATCGTGTTGACTGGTGACTCTCAGCCTAAAGTGTTTGTGGTTACTCAATGTGACGGCAGCCATGACAGCATGAAAATATTGTCCTCTTCAAAGCTTCCGATCTATTTCACATACACACTCATCTGTAATTAATTTCTATACCAACCATTTATTTCTGAAACAACTGTTCCCTCGGGTTCTGAAAAGTGAAGCCAATCGATGAAGTGCCTTAAACTACTGGCCATCAGGGGGTGACTGAACACATAAATTCTGATTGCATCAAAGTCAATGAGAAAATGACCCTACTTCTCTCTTGATCCAGTATCTTTGTAAACATTGTAAACAAGAGTGTACGGTCTCAATCGTGGCTACCTTGTGATTGACAGCTCGCTATCAAGGCCTCTCTATTGTCGCTACCACGCTACCAATGCAATTAGCTACTAAGATGACTCTAACACTAGCTGAAATGCTGAACTCAAGGCCTCAAAGCTGTAGTCCACAAAGCAATGGGTGATGTCACGATGACCACTGGATTCTGTAGAACGTGGGTCAGCTGGAATATCTATTCTGAAGACTGAACATGCAACAACCAAACATGTTGATGCCTTTAACGGTTGTCTGAATCGTCAGAACGCATGCATATTTGTGAGGATGTTGACTGTAAAATTGTCTACAAGCTACAAAAATTTCACAAGTGTAGCAGTTTCCGCAGTCCACATTTCAATACTATAATAAATAATAATGAAATAAGATATTATGCATGCAGGAACCTACGACCCACAGACCTCGGGCTTGTTTGGGAGTAAATGTTGTATTCTTGGCTTTCGTGTAGAGGTTAATTGATGGCTATGGCTCCATATGATGTGCGTTGTAACAATCCTGCTTCTGACTGTGCGCTTGTCAAACCACCTGCTGCTGTTTGGGCGCCGTCCCCCCAGAGGAACCTCCGCTTGTTCTTTGAATGTCAGACCGTAAAAGCAAATCTCCTTTTGGTTGAGAGCCACCTGCAGTACATTAAACTCATTTGTTTCTGCTGCTCTTACAGCCAAGCGTTTGTCATTACACGAAGGAAAATTTCAGACCCTCCCCCCTCCGCCCGCCTGTCATTTTATTCATTGGAATACTATTCTAGCTCATTTTTGTACTGTGGGTGTGAATGTGTTGACCTTCTCTGGTGAGCAGTGCCAGTGAATGCACACTTGAGCTACAATAATAAGCTAAAATAATTTTTTTAGCATTAAAAAATGTGTTACATGAACATGTTTTATTTTACAATTCTCCTGTGATTGTGGAATGTATTGTACTAGCATAGTAGATATTTGATTGTGAACGATTAAAATGTCTTAAATGTGTCCGCGATCTGCCTTGACAGAGAGATCATTAGTATCGTGCTACAGTTTACACCGGAACATTTTTTGTGTGTAAATGCTGAAGTCTTGCACGTTTGGGTCGACCGTCCACACGGATCTGGTGTTTTCGGTGCCTGAAAACACACTTTTTTGAAACCAAGTCCCAGGGTGAAAAAGAAAAAAAATGAAGCCCCTCCATTTCCCGTTCGTTTTCGTGTAGACGGCAAAACGTATGTGAGGTCATCGTCCCTGCCCCTCGACACTCTAGCCTGACTTCTTCCCCCACGACGTCTCATAACAACAACAACAATGGCGGCCTACGTGCTCGTGAACGTGCTGCAGCAGATATTCTGCTCCTGTTATTCTTTCGGTTTAGTTACCTTGTAGGGCTATCATTTTTTTTTTAAATAGGGAAATTAGTTTGGTTGTACTGTTGAGTAACTTGCAATAGTCTCAAAAACCAACATGAAAAGGAATCGTGATTAGATCGTGGATCGTGATCCTGCCTAAAAAAAAATTGGGATATGATATTTTTGCCATATCGCCCACCCCTAGCTTCTCTGTTGCCATTGAATATTAGATGTGAAATTAAACCTTTGCCACATCTTATTAAATACTACAATGACTGGGAATGCCACACCTCATTTGTCCACATTGTGATTTTTCACACAATGCAAAAACCACCCAGTGAATGAATAAGAGACCAGTGAAAACTCCACTCGACTCCTATTCCCTTCCTCAAAAACGTACTCAAGAGCCCCAAAATTCAACCACCCACTCTCCCTCCCCCCATTTTACCAGTGATCTCCCCGAGCTGACTCATTTTTTAAAATCCATATTCATTTCCCTTCAAGCTAAGTGATTTGTCTGAATTTACAGTTACTTCTCTCTCTGTCTTCTGTCTATCTCTTACAGTCTTGGGTTTTCACTATTAGTCTGTCTCAGATGTATATTTTCTCCCTGTAGCGTGGGCCATCCATCTCCCTCACTCTCAGATTTCATCTAGAAGTCTCTTTCTCTGGGTGTTTCACACTATCCCTCCTTCCCTCTCCGCCCATTTCACTTGTTCTCTGCCTCGGGCAATCCAATCCATCCGACTTTAGGAATCATATCATCCAATCAGGGCCCACTCGGTAGACTGGGGCGGGCCTGGAGGGACAGGCTAATCAACTCTCTGATGGGATTAGACCTCCCACCTGTCCGTCATTTAAGAAAACCCACTCTAGGCCAATCGCCTCTGCACACGGTTTCATATGGCTGTCATTTAGGTAGGCATACACACACACACACACACACACACACACACACACACACACACGCACAAGAGTGCACTCATTTGTAGCCTGTGGCCCCATATAATATTCTGATTTGGCTCAGATAATAGACAGTTGATTGAGTAAGCAGTTGGAAGTTGCACGTGCACACACCTGCACACATTTTATGTACACACACACACACACACACAGAGAGAGAGAGCAGCATATCACTGGGCCTGTCATTTTAAATTTGGAAAAAGAGGGAGCAAAATGTTCTCTAACGGCGATTTGCACTCTGAGTTTCTCCACAATAAAACTGTCCAATCAAGAGAGAGATGGAGACAGAGTAAGAGAGAGGGATAAAGAAAGAGATGGAAACGCAGTAATGGAATGAACAGAATGGGGAGTGTTATGAAAAGTTAACCATTAACATAAAAGAGAGGTCTGAGAGAGAAGGATAAATGGTTATACAAAAGAAAAGTTAAAGACCCAGAGATATGAAAGAGATATGAGATAAATGACGGCCTTTGCATTCATTGGATTGGATTCATATATTTTGTCGTGTTATAAACTGGATGGAACGGGCTAAATATTGCACAAAAAGTCAACACTGTTCTATGGAAATTAAAGAAAGTGGTGTTGGTAAATAAATTCACCATGACAAAGCAATGCAAACGCATAGCGTGCTACAAAAACTAACAGCAACACATTTACATGTGTTTGTAATTCATTGGACTTAACATTTCTACAGAACGACCAAGCTGCATCAGATGGGGCAGAGAAATTAAGTCGCCTGCAGTTCCTCAAATGGCCACTTGAGGCTCCATGAGCCCAACTTTATAGCAGAAATACACATGTTTACAGCCTGGTTTCTCCAGCTAATATCCCACTTCATGACAAATGTACGGGGTTGAATCATACAACCCACCTGTTTAAATGATATTCAGGCTTAAAGTTGCATCATTAAGGCCGTGGCCTCTTTGAGTGACATGTGAGTGCCGTTACAGCTGCGAGGTGTCACTGAACTAAGTGCCATTAAAACAAGAACTTAACCTCATTGCCTCTATTTGAAGAATTTCTATGCAAGATGAATAATATGCCTTGCTGTGCGGTTAACTGTGCCTGCATCCTGCTGGCAAATATGCAGGCGTTGGAAGACCAACATGCCTGCATCAGCTTTAAATGGAATATCAGGACCTGCAATACATGTGAGTCTTGTCTAAATCCTGGAATACGGCAATCAACGGTGACTCTTTCTCTTTATACCAGCGTGACAGCACAGAGGCAAGAAGAAAAGCAGGAGATGTGTGCTTCATGGTCGGTAATGTTAACGTTAATAAACAAATTGAAGTAGCTGACAGGATTGCATTTCACGGGAGTTTATCTGTTTGATTTCAGATGACAAATAAATTGATTGATTAAAGAAGTCTGTGCAGTCTAGTATTGAGAGATTAGTATTCATTTATTTATATGTTAGCACTGGGACAACCCTATTCTTTTTATTTAAATCATGATGGAGGGTATGCTTCATTGCCAGTGCCATGCACGCCATATATCTCAGGTGAGAGTGTATTTCTGTCGCATTTCCCACTGCTGATCCACTCGCAGTTGCCTTGGTGAATAAAATCCAATCATCACCGGCACGCAATGAATCTTGGGATACGTTGGGCCGGGAAGGAACTATCGGTTGGATTCTCTGAATCTGGGAAAAGAAGGCAGCCAGTTTTCACTAATACACCTCTGCTTTTCATCAAGCTCTGTCCTTGTCCCTGCAAATCTCAATAGCAATCAGAAGAAATGTATCTTTGTCAGTATAATCACAGTTAATCAAGTCATTGGCAGCCTGTGCCGGGTCAAATCTCTCAGACAGGAGCAGATCCTACCTGCCCTTATTCTTTGTTACAGTATATTCCCTTTCTATCCTCTCTGCTGGCTCTCTGCAATAAGACAATGAGAAAGTAGTTACTTCAAAGACGCTCTAACTTTGACTCTCCTGTCTTTGTCGGGGAGGTCTACAGGGTTTTAGCATAAGGCAGGAGGGTTTTCTCAGTGTGGGTTTTGTATTTGTGTGCATGTCTTTTTGGTATGTGTGTGTTGGACGGTGGTGCGAATTAGTATGCTTATTAGCATAGGGATATAAGTCAACAGTGGCCCCAATATGTCTGCTTGCATGGCCCTATTGTGGCCTAGGTGTGTGTGTGTGTGTGTGTGTGTGTGTGTGTGTGTGTGTGTGTGTGTGTGTGTGTGTGTGTGTGTGTGTGTGTGTGTGTGTATGAAAGGGGGGCTTTCGTGAGTGTCCATTTTTGGCTGTTAGAGTTGGTCTTTCTTTGCTTATTCCTGACACGCTATTAAACTTTAAATTAAAGATACAACAGTCACAGCACCAGTAATGTTTCCATTCTTCTGTCCTCACACATTTTATATCTTGAGACTTGAGAAAGAAATTAATCAGTTAAGTTGATATACTGTAAAAGATAACTCCGCATCCGTGACTTATTTTGTCTGATAAGTATGATTCACAAACGTAACCAGGTCACTCCTCCTGCAGCAGAATGCACAAGCAGGTGAATAATGCAATACAAAATAAGTTCCATCGCCTAAAAGGTTGGTGTGAATATGAAACCTGTCTTCTTGCTGACTGCCGTGGTTCGTAGGGAAAAATACTGAGTACATGAAAGATGATTCATGATATGGGATACAGCTGCTTTTACTGTCTATAGTGATCAATGTTGAGAATTGTTGGCTACCAAACAGCCTTTTACATTTAATTAGTTATCTTCTTACAAAGAATAAACTCGCCTTGAATCAATCCACTGTATGTTTACGTAAAAAAAAAATATATATATATAATGTACCTGATGATGTGAGACTGGGGATTACTTGTACTGGTCTTGCCATCTTAATGCTCTGGCCCTGCAGTGGAGGCCACCCGCCGGCTGCTAACGAGACAACAGTGCGGTGGCAAACGCAGCATCACTGCAGTTGAGTTAGTCTCTCGCTGTCTGTGTCTTTCCTCCTCTGTGTTCCCACTTCTCAACTTTTAAATAGGCTGAGCGCAAAAAAGGAGACGCGGAAAACATGACAAAGAAGGACAGAGAAAGAAATGGCTAGAGACCGAGGCAATTTAGGAACTAGAAACAGCGGCGAACCTTTCAGCCGTCTGATCAGGATGTCTCCTGGATGCTGCCGAGCTATTCTAGGCACGTCCGACTGAGAGGAGACCCCGGGGCCGACCCACAACACACTGGAGAGATTATACATCCCAATCAGCACGAGGGGGACTCGGGATCCCCCAGGAGAAGCTGGAGGCCACGGCTGGGGAAGAAGGGAAAAAAAGGACATCTGTGCTGCTCTGCTTGTCCTGTAACCTCAAACTGAACTCCATGAGTGGACAGCAACGCATCAAAGGAGGAGGAAGGAGGCTCTGTCTTTACTGGATCTACTAGTCTAATAGAAGATTTGCGTTTCTTGATGTGTGGCCTTCAGCAATGTAAACAATCCCTCTTTTTCTTTCAGCAAGTCTCTCCGGTTCTATTTCACAAAGCCATATTATCTTTTGCTCTTTCACTGTTTTTCATCATCATCTCTCCCTCTCTCTGTCTCTCTGGTTTACTTAAACTTTGTACATCTCCTTAGTGTCTCTCTCTCTCTCTCTCTCTCTCTCTCTGTGTGTGTGTGTGTGTGTGTGTGTGTGTGTGTGTGTGTGTGTGTGCTCATAAATGCATGTATGAGCAGAAACACGAAGGCCGGTGGGAGACGAGTCTTTGTGTTTCACTTATAGTTGCTGGAACAGAAGATTCTAAACATCACGGACGTACACACATGTGAGCGGTGCATGTTAAATACTAGATATGAATACATCTGTAAAAGTTACCAAATAAACCGGAGGAAATAAGGCAGCCTTTTTTTAAAAAAGTATATAGATTTCTCAATGGATTCCAAGTATTTATTTTTCCTATTTATTCAGTTGGAAAATATATCCAGCGATGCTCCAGGAAATGCAAAGTGTCACCAACACTTCCCATAGCTCTAAAAGCAGCTACACCCTGGGGCCTTTACCCAGTTTTACCCCAAATGATTTAATATGTCTGGAAATACAGAACTTTTATTTTTTCCAGATAGGCTTTGAATCATGCACGGTGCCTCCCACTGCCTCTATTGCATAACGTTGAGGTCAGTTTAACTTGAAACCGCTTTTTAATGATTTGAACAGTGAGTAGAGACCTACCTGGTTTCACAGATCTTATTCCTTATTGACCATCTTTTTTGGTCGTTCACTTTTACACTTTTACACTTTTACACTGGCAACTGTCAGCTTTACCTTTTATCTTCATCTTTTCAACCTGTTGTTTCTCACTGCTGTATCAGTTTCAAATCCTGGATATAAACTTCAAATGCAAAATAATATAAGAAATAGTTGTATTTCCAAAAGATTAAAAAATATGCAGGGAGAGAAGTTACCCACAGTGTGGTATATTAGAAGTGGACGTAGTCATGATGTCACCCATTGGTTTGTGGACTACGGATTTGAAGCCTCAACTCATGGACTATCATTTACTAAATGAACATCATGCTCTATTGAAGAATACTTAAACTAGAGATGGAGACCATAAACTCATGTTTACAATATTTACTGAAATAATAAATCAGGTGAAAAGTTTCTCATTGACAATTAGACTTCTCTCTCTCTCACCAGAGGAGTCGCCCCCTGATGGTCAGCAGAGACAATGCAGGTTTAAGGCACTTAGCCTTGGCTTCAGTTTTCAGAGCCGGAGGTTGCTGCCCGTGTGGGCTTCAGTAGCGATGGGGGATTGGGTTTGGTAAGAAGGAAGTGTTCTCTTTGTGGTTGTGCTGTAGAGGTTTACTTTTGTCTTGATGGATGTGACTGCTGGCTAAATAATGCTGGATGAGAGTGAACAGTTCACTTCATCATGATGGATAGGCAGGTAACTTACAACAGCAGGCTACACTCAGAACAGTGCACCACCATCTTTGTGTGTCTAGATGTCAACATAGAGTCGGGCTAAAAGAATGCATTTAGGAGTTTGGTGACTTTAAGCCGGGACTTTTCGTGAGTTCAGGCCAATGTAGAATTTTTGTTTTCAAATCTTAATCTTGTTTAACTTAACTCAAGCAATCCAGATCAAGACACACACACACACACACACACACACACACACACACTGCTCATACACCCACAAAGTTGCGACTCAGAGAGCTAACATCCCTTAGCAACAACTGCATCAGTACAAAGACAGGTCAAGCACAGGGCAGGGCAGACTGATACACACTGGTACACACACACACACACACACACACACACACACACACACACACACACTCACACACACAAACACACACAAACACACACACTGCAGCGTCTGAACTGTCCACATGTGCCGGAGATGGGGCGCTAATGCACTGCCAGAATGCAACATGGCTCCCATAGGGAATGCAAAAATGGAGGCATGGCAACAGCTGCCAAAAATGTCAGAGTGAGAGAGAACACGGGATAGATGGAGGTCAGTGGGGAAAACGAGCATGGGAAAGGGGGTACTGTGGTAGCTGCAGCCCCCCCTGCTGGCCAGAGTGAAACACGGTTGAAATATAATTGTACTTCTTTTAAATGACAACTGTTTTCTGTTCAAGTGCTTGTGTTGTGTCATTCTGCACCGCAGTGGTCCATCTGTGGGGAATATGTTAAATCTAAAAATATATCAGGGTTTCTACCTCAGTGCCTTCTCTTCAGCTACATGTTAAGATAAAACAAATAGTACATTTCTTCACTTTAATAATCCAAAGACAAACTTGACAATGTGCTCTATGGAAACAAGGGACGCAGCATCCAGGTGTGCAAGTAAGGTAGCGTGTCATCTGTACATCCCCATACGTATATGTATAATTTACATGGGCTTTCATGCCGCCTGGGAGCTTTTATACTGCACATGTTGTGTTTTCTTCTTTTGTAGGAACTGAATGTTCTCTTGTGCATGCAACTAACACAGGCAAATCACACAAATGTGTAGGTTTAAAACATACATTCAGTATCCGAAGCACCCCATCCCCCACACTGGTGGATGACTGAGAGGGTGAGGCTGACGACAGGAGAGATATGACATTAAGGCAAGGCAAGGCAAGGCAACTTTATTTGTATAGCACATTTCATACACAAGGCAGACTCAAAGTGCTTCACATCATACAAGAAAGTGAAAAAAAATAGAAGAATTAAAAGAAAATAAAGGCAAAATTAAAAATGCATTACAGAAAGAAAAGGAGAATAAAAACATATTTGCAATAATTAAAAACAGTGCAGACATTAAAAGATTTAACAGAAAGCTATGGTGAACATAAAAGTTTTCAGTCTAGTTTTAAAAGTGGTCAGAGTTGGGGCAAAAGAACACTAGAAACCGCTGTTTCTAGTTCCTAAATTGCCTCCGTCTCTAGCCATTTCTTTTTCTGTCCTTCTTTGTGAAGATTGAACCTTGGGGGACTCCACACGTTACATTGGTAGGTTCTGATACAAAGTCGCCAATGGAAACAAAATAGTTCCTATCTTGCAGATATGACTTGAACCAGCTTAAGACTGTGCCTGAGAGCCCCACCCACTTTTCCAACCTGTCCAAGAGTATTGAGTGGTCGACAGTGTCAAATGCAGCACTGAGGTCTAATAGCATTAATATTGAAGTTTTGCCAGAGTCTGTGTTAAGACGGATGTCATTTACAACTTTAATAAGGGCCGTCTCGGTGCTATGAAAAGGTTGAAATCCTGACTGGAAGTTGTTGTGGCAGCCAGTTGAAGCCAGGAAGTGATTTAGTTGTTGGAGGACAACTTTCTCAATTATTTTACTTATGAAGGGTAGATTTGAAATTGGTCTGTAGTTGTTGATAATAGAGGCATCTAGGCTCCGCTTTTTTAGAAGAGGTTTAATGACTGCAGTTTTGAAGGCCTTTGGGAAATTGCCTGATTGAATGGAGTTATTAACTATTTGCAATACGTCTATTGATAGGCAGTCAAAAACATTCTTAAAAAAGTTGGTAGGTAAAGCATCAAGGCAGCAGGTGGATGATTTTCGATTTGTCACTGTTTCCACTAGAGTTTTAGAGTCTATGGCATTAAAGCTTGCCATCATTGCTGTGTTACTTTTGCCTGAACAGGGTGGTGATCCAACTTTTTTGTTTGAGATATTGATGGCACATCTGATGCCTTCAATTTTATTAGTATAAAAGAATGCAAACTCATTGCATTTCTGCGTGGAATGGAGTTTAGCTGGTATTTGTGTTGGGGGGTTGGTCAGTCTGTCAACAGTTGCAAATAGGGTTTTCGCCTTATTAGTGTTGTTGTTTATGATATTGGAGAAGAATGTTTCTCTCGCACTTTTTAAGACTAAATTGTAGGCCCGGAGGCCTATTAAAGTTTGGGGAATGTTGTAGATCAATACAGGCTTTCAGTTAAGACCCTTTTCTGATATTTATTTTATGTGGGGTTTTTTTCCGAATCGGTAGTCAAATCGTCTTCTTGACCTTTTCACCTTCATCAAGCGATCGTCCTGAATTATGTTGAGAAACAGCGTTCGACGGTGTCACATAACACCACCCTACTTAAGTTATCAATACGTGGGTGTTTGTGTGTTTATGCGATTGCTGCTGTGTATTTTAGCATGATAATTAGCACCTAATTAGTTATTGATTGAGGCCAGTATATTTTATGGAGGTGAGATGGGGCACGGCATAACACCTCAGCCGTATCTCAGCCGTATCTCAGCCTCTGCTGTAAACACACACACACACACACACACACACACACACACACACTGTACATTTTTCCTCGCCTTTATATTTCACTCTCTTTCACACTTTTTGAGGACCTCCAAAAAAGATGTCCAGTAGACCACAGACCAATACATCATTATGGTATAGACTTTACAGCCCACAGCCCACGGATGTCTTCAGTCCATCAATGGCTACGGCATCACCATCTTTGCATAGGTTGTCAAAAAGGGACCACTTTCACCTCTTTGCTTCTATATTCTTTGCAAGGGGCAAAGGGTTTGTTTTGGGCATCATCAATAAGCCAATCAGGGGCGGGGGGGTGACTTAATGTTGCCGCGGCGTATTGAAGGAAGGGAGGGAAAGGACAGGTAAGTGGTCCTTGGCTGGTGGACCCCTTTGTCTCCATCGTCTCCCAATCCTCCGTCCCATCAACATATCCATTCGACAGAATGCGAGCAAATGCACCAATAACGTATTTAACTGAGGTGGAAAACACTGCTGCACATCCATGACAACTACACCGGTCTGAAACAGGATGAAACCTCCGGTTCTGAAAAGTGAAGCCAAAGCTGAAGTGTCATAAACTTGCATTCTCTCTCCTGGCCATCAGGGGGCAACTCCTCTGGTTGTTAAGAGAAGTCTGATTGCAGGAACGTCTATGAGCATGATTTCTGATGGATTGTTAAAGTAGTACAAAGGTGGCCCTCTTTTAGCATTACAAAGTCAACAAAACAAACAAACATTTCGCTGCTTATGATCCCGATCTGGCAAAGCCTTTCTAATGATTCCACAAGTTTTGCTTGCCTCGGGAAAATCAGACTGAAATTATATTACTTTTGTTGATGTTTTTGTTGATGAGGGGACTAAGCTCCCTTTCTTTAACCAACGCCGTGTCTACAGCAACCTGATCAAATATCTGCTTGAGTGCTGACTGACAGAGTTGTTGGTATATACAGTTGATTAAACTGAATATATGTCAGAGCTTTGAGAAGCAGAAAGACTCTCTCAGGATCCTCCTGGGAGTAATTTTGGAATGAAACTGACACAAGGAATACCACAGTTAAAAAGGAAAAGCTGCTGGTAGGAACTCATGTTGTCGTGAAGTTCCTCTGCATACGCTAGAATACAAAAATACATCAAACCGCCTGCAGATAATACTAAAAACTCCTGCGGAACTTTTTGGGTTATTTTCCATCAAATTTCTCTTATTGCACAGCAGCATACTGCCAATTAGATGATACCCTCTTGGGCAAATATGCACTTAATCATACAGGAAATGTATCTAGAATGAAAACAACCCACTGTTAGTATTTAAGGTCCCATAACTGGCAGCACAGAAAATGCAGGAATTTTTGTGATGAAATATATAACACATTAACTCAACAGCGGCCCAGAAGTTGGATCGACAATCTGTTTTCATTGCAGGTAAAACCAGCATGAAAACAAAATGTAAATTATCTAATTTACATACATCTGCCGATATACCACTGAGTTGTAAATAATTCAATTTGGTGTCTAATATATTTTTTTGTCACCAAGCAATATGTTGAACATTTTTTGAGGAGACATAGGACACATTCAGGGCTCTGCAGATTTAACAAAAAAAATATATATTTCTGTGCAATAACAACTGAATCACTGGAGGTAGATAGTTTTAGACCCCTTCAAGGTCACCGCTCCCAAAGATATATGTCTTTGAGTGTTGCTTATGCTCTGGTCTGATGCTGTGTGCTTTAAATTGCTGGCCATTTTTAAGCCTGTTACTGCTAAATGGAAAGCTTGTGAGTTTAGAAGCATGTGTGTGTGTGTGTGTGTGTGTGTGTGTGTGTGTGTGTGTGTGTGTGTGTGTGTGTGTGTGACCTCTGCCTATAATCCACTTTACCATTCATTTCTTTTCTAGCCTCTCAAATGACCCAAGGCACCTGGACAGAATCCTGTCCTAGTTTCCTCCTCTTCCTCATCCTCTTTTTGTCACTTCTTCTCTTTCCTCCTCATCAATGCAGTAAAGTGAACGTCATACATTTCTGGTTAACATTTTGGTATTTTTAAAACTTTTAGCAAATGATGTCATATTGAGTTTAATGTACTCGTCACCACTAAGCGGGACCTCCAGTTCTGTGAAGCCAAATCTGAAGTGCCTTAAACTTGCATTCTCTCTGATGGCCATTAGGGGACGACTGCAAAAAGAAGTCTGATTGTATAGGAGTCTATGAGGGATTAACACTGCTTCTCACTGGATTTATTATCCAGTAAACATTGTGAATGTGAACTTATGGTCTCAATCTTTAGTTTCAAGTCTTCTTCAACACAACATGATGTTTATTTAGTAAATGATGGTCAATATAGTCAAAGAGACCGTAAAGCAGGGTATGCTTCAGGGCGGGCTACCTGGTGATTTACAGTGCACTACCGCAGCCTCGACCCCTTGTGGTAAAATGGATGCATAGCATTCAGGAATGAGCCCCGTCAAGCAAAAACGTACATCAATGTGAAAACAAATTCATGCTTCTGGTGAAACTCTCACGGCAGTATGTGTATTTTTCAAGCATCTAATAAGTTGTCTGGAATTAATTATTGTTATTATTAAGTCAGAGGCTAAATTCAAATGAAGAGCATCGCTAAAAAGCTGAGAGTGATTCTGTATCTTATAAGTTCTTAACTTAGCTGTTCAATCAATACAACCTCCCATTTAGGATTGAGACATTTACATCATATTGTCTGCGATTTTGTTGTAACTGTGTCTTGCAGCAATCAGTGGCTGTTTGGTTGTGCAGGCTGCTGACAAGGTTTAGAGGCAAACTTGATTCACTTGATGAGTTGATTCTTAAAAAGCTATTAAATACACCACTTAGTTGGCCCCTTTAAACTCCCAATGATTTGATTGCATATGCATTGCATGTTTTATTTTGCTCATCCCGTTGCTAGTGATTTGCACTACCCAGAGAATTACATAGGTCTACTGCTTTCCAGCTCGAAAATGAAAATAAATATCCCAAGGTGACTGTAATTACCCTTTATTCATAACCAGTCATAAGAATAAAAGATGGGGAATAAATTGCCTCCTTAAAAAATAAACATTTGGGTTTTTTTTTTGTTGCCAAAAGAGGATACTCTTACTTACTTATTGGACAAGCGCACACTTACAATCTAAATGTAGATACATGCATAATATATATGCACTAAGCAAGGAGTTCAAACACTCAAGATATGATTGATTTTTTTAAAATCTATGTTATCTGTTTTAATCAACAGCCGGGCAGCGGCTCCGAACTTTTAACACAAAGCGCAAACAATCAATCTATTTGCCAAGAGCAATAAACATACAGGAAATTGTCCTTGTTACTTTGATGCATGTACGCAGCGACAACTCCCACAGTCACCAAGAGTAAGTACACAATGGGATACATAACATCCAGGACTCACATCCAGTGCCAGAGGAACGTACATTATACAGACAATCCAATGAGCACACTGTGACACACAAGTCTGAAGAAGGACATAGAGAACCACTAGTAATGATTTAGAGCAACATACAAACATATGGTTGCTCTGAGTTAAATTAAAGTCATTTTGATCACTTCCACTTTCTCCTGAGGTTTCTAGTACTCATCTTGATGTTATGAATAGTGTACTGTGTGGCTTATCATGGTACAAAATGGAAATATTGTTAAAGTTGTTTTGTGATTGCTTATACACTTCTAATTTGGCTCATTTTGTCAAAACTGTACCCACAAGCCAAAGAAGACGAAGCCTGGAGAAAACATTTCACTTCTCTGTCAAAATGTAACACTGACTGTGAGTCTTTCAAAGCAACACACTGTAAACGAAACCCTGCTGTCTTCAGTACATTGTTTACTTTATATTTTTTTATTTTTTCCAAACATGCTTCTATGAGAGATGGTTTCAGTACATTGCAGAAAAAAACAAAACAAAAAGAAAAGTAGAATTATAGGACAGTAATCAATACAGCATGTTGCTGTCAAACTCATGGACAACAACAGTGATTACTGTAAGCACAGTGCGATGGTAAACAAAGAAAATAACATTGTAAGAGATGGTAGATGGTTTATGGATCCTTCTGTTTTTCACCTTCTATTCCAGGAATCAAAAACACTTCTATTCAAAATGTTTGCATTTTTGTTTTCACGATTGCATGAAATTTCATTCTTGAAGCTGTGTTTCGAATGGCAGAAACCCAGTGTTTTGTAAAGACTGTGTTGGCATGGTTACAGAAGTTAAGGTTCTCATGTTTTTTTCCCCGAAGCATTCACATTTTAGGGTGTAAGCAAATGAAACGGAGAAGAGGGATTTGGTGTCAGGAAAACCTTTTCTTAACGTTTTTACAAAATTTAATATTTACCCTCTGATGACTAAGACACATATTGCTTTCAGTGCTATGTATATAGTTCAGCAAAAAGAGAAAATATGAGCCTTATCGGCACTGATGATACAGCCTGATTTTCTATGTTTTATAAAAAGGTTTCCTTTACCTAACTCCACATGTTTTGCAGCATGTCATATTAAAGCATTTTTCTTCCCCAGTGTCACTGCACACTTACAGTATCAGCCCTACATTCACACATACCCAAACACACGTGTGTCACTTGTGAGTATGTTGTATGGAATCGTGTTAATTCCCAGGAGGCTTACCCTAGCCCAGTGGTTTTCAAACTGGGGGTGCTAGCTATAAAAGGGGGGCATGGCGAGTAGGGCCCTATGATCGATGACATCTCTTCAAAAAGTGTCATGACTGTGTGATGTATTATATTGAATTCAAAATCATTAACTACCTCATACTGTATTGAAGCTGTGTCCCAATTCAGTGGCTACATCCTTTGGATGCTGAATTTGAAGACCACAACAGTTGCAACAAGGCGCTCTTCTTTTCCCGTATTTGGAGGATCCAACTGACGGAAAACATAACCTATCCCAAGAATCATCATGTGCGCTGGACGATTGGATTGGCACAATGCATTCTTACCTAATATATATATATATATATGCCCATGGCTTGTGCCATAAAGCATCTCCTCCATCATAATATAAAACAATGAAATATGATCTCTGGCTCCATTTTAATCACACAATGTTAGTTACCTCTTCTATGTGCAGCTGGTTGCTAGGCGATGGAAGCAGCAAAGGTGACGCAAGTAGGCTGATGTTGACCGCGATGGCCACATCGTCTGAAGGATTCGGCTGCTGATAACATTAACCTTGTTCTCTTGTTGCTGCCGGTGGCGGCCACTGAATTGGAGAACAGCTATAGTCATGTCTAATCATCAAATAAATGTCTAACCTTGTGAAGACTTACTTTTCGTCCCCAGATGTACCGAAGAGTAGGGAACTCTGTGAAGTAAGATGAACTAGAATGGTCTCAGGAAGTTTAAAGGTGCTGTGGGCTGACTCACAGTTGGTAAATGTCTAGCTTGTATTGTTACGGAATTCTTTTGAAATCTGATCAAAGATTACCGGTGTACATAAAAACACAGAGTGAGAAATCCAACACCCAATGACGAATGCAATGACAAGGCACACTGACTGCCTCTGTGATTCACTCCTCTTACTGGCTTCTTCTCTATAACAATGGCAGCCATGCCTCATGGGCATTGTGGTAGAGATGTCCACCATGGCCATAACATCAACATCTTTCAGTCCCAGAAAAGCTTTGCACTGACACACATTGTGAAGGCAGAAATAGGGGAATCCACACAATGTGACTGTAAAACCATCCTCATGGTGTAAGAAGTACAAGTGCTCATTGATTAATTGATTGCCCCCTGGTGGCCATCTGGATCCAAGCCTCCCTCCCTCACCTCCACCATGCCTCCTGTCTTCCCTCTCTTTAACATGCAAGTGCAGTGGCAACATATACAGGCTCTCCTTTCAAAAAGAATGTCCCTCTCTGTCTTTTAAATGTGATGTGCTCTACCACCTCCATCAACAAGAATAGCGTCATGACCTTCAGAAACCTGCATCCCAATTGATTGATGTCCGCTTAGCTCAAACTATGATGAAGCACTTCCTGTAACCACTGTGTTCTGTAACACAGCAACACTTTAACCCACCCGAGCCCACAAAATAACAAACTCTCCCTCACAGTGAAGAAACAGGAGAGAATTGCAGCTAACAAGTTTGAGAACTGTGGCAGTTTTTACATTGAAGCAATGAAGCTTCCCTCAGTCTAACACTGAGCCCAACCTGCTAATTACACTGTAATTTGATCTAAACAGGAGGGTTAACTAGGACACACAATGTAAATGTCAATACAATGTGCCTGCCACTTCTCTTTCAAATGTGAAGGTTAGTTGTTTGAATTCCCCCTCAAATGTCACTGTAAGTACAAACATAGGGCCTTTTCAAGGACAGATGTGAGTGTGCATGTGTGCATGCATGTGGGGTCACGTAGACGCGTGTCAAACTCTGGGACTGGTTCATTAAATGGCACATGAATCAATTCTTAATCTGCTTTGTATCTATCCTAACACATGCCGAAACACACACCGCAAATCTCCCTCAAACATGCATTCAGACACACACACACACACACACACCGTCCTCCATGACTTCCGAGCGGTTTTGTCTTCCTCTTTGTCAAATTCAATTAGTGACGACATCACTAAAGGAATCTCCGCACTAACCAATTACCGCCCGAATCCCCTGGGTGTCTCTGTGAGATGATCTCTGTGTGTGTGTGTGTGTGTGTGTGTGTGTGTGTGTGTGTGTGTGTGTGTGTGTGTGTGTGTGTGTGTGTGAACAAGTATAAGAGAAAGAGAAGCAGGACAAGAGTATGCATTGGTTTTTGATTAACGTGTTGGCTATACATATATATATATATATGCGTGTGTCCCGTGTGTGTTGAAGTGTGATTTGTGGACGACCCTTTCTGAGCGTCCCCCCTCGCTCCAGGAGCCTAGTGGGCGGAGTCAGGTTGTCAGCTCACCTGGTACGGCAAGACTACATAAGCTGGTGGCAGTCAAACTTTTGGTTACATTCATGTCTGAAATCACTCACTCATTCACAACCCCCTACTCACTATCCCAGGCAGCGACCTTTGGTTCGGACATGTGAAGCCAACACTTAAGTGCCTTAAATGTGCATTCTCTCTGCTGGCCATCAGGGGGCGACTCCTCTGCTTGCAAAAAGATGTCTGATTATTCTCAGTAAACATTGTAAACATGAGTTTATGGTCTGAATCACTAGATTCAAGTCTTCTTCAATCCAGCATGATGTTCATTTAGTAAATGATGGTCCTTTTAGAGACCAATAGACCATAAAGCAGGTAAGCTATTGGGCGTGGCTCCCGTGTGACAGGTAGACCAATGCCGTGCTACTGTCACTACATTTTTAACAGTCTATTCATTATGCCCCGCCCACCCCTTTAAGCTGCTGTTGCGGTGCCTGTCAAGCTCTCTGGTGTCTTTCCCCCACTTTTAACCTTACAAGAGAAAAGATGAGTACAAACTCCCCTGAATGGCGAATGTCAGAGCTGCTGCCCAAAACTGATTTAGCTTAGCGGCTAGCCCTGGTTGAGCGAACAGTCAATTGTCTCTGGTCAGGGATCTAGGTGTTAAGCCCTGACAAGATATTGTCTCATGTTTTTATTTTCTTCAAAGTCATCAGTATCCCTCCTCTCCAAATCTCTTTTTATTGATCTCTTTCCTCTCCCCTTCTTTTACCCTTCACTTTGCTCTCATTCACATAAACTCTTGTATCTTTTGACTTCCAGTACTTTCCCAGTCCTCTCATTTGACTCTTCTCCTCATCGATCCGTTCATCTTCTTCTCGCCACTCCGCCTCTCGCCTCCTTGCTTTGTCAGAAAAAGCCTTGCGTGAGGTCAGGATAATGGTACTAATTTGTGTGTATGTGTGTGCTCGTCCCCTACGTGTCCCCTACTAGCTTTGACACGGCCGACCTACACATTCTGCTTTGTCAACAGCGGCGGCACAAACACATCACAAATGACAGCATGTCGCAGGAGCTTAACAAGATAGTTTACACTGACAGAGAGGAAGGAGGGAGGACTGGGGAAGAGGGGGGAGTTATTATCTATGTAGTACATCACTGCTGCTTATGTTGTTGTCAGGGATAAATGGGCTAAACTGAACAACACGAGATGCATCAGTGAAATCTGCAGCAGCACACCGAACCAGTGACAGGCTTAGCCAGTCATTTTATCCATACGTTCATTAACAGAGAAGGCAAGAGCCCTGTGCAATTCCCCATGCAAACATTTATCCACCGTGAGTAATTAGACAAAAGGTTACTTAATGGGATGTGATGTGAAACCGAACGAGAACTCTAATCTTCCTAGTCGGTACAGAGGAGCGTTTTCCACCCCGTTATTCCTCAAGAGTTTATTCTGCTTACAAGGTTTAATAATGAAGCATGAGTGGAGTAGTTGCTCAACAAACTTGCCATACAAAAGTGGAATGCTACCGTTAAAACACAAGTGAAGGAAATTACTGTCATTCCTTGATTCACCCATTCATTTTCTCTGCTGGCTTAATGCTTTTCATTATTACAGGGGCCTGGAACCTATAAAAGAAGTGTTCAAGCTACTACAGGGGCCCTATGAATTCAATATTATGTTGCTCTGTGGAGACACAGCTCCAAAGGAAAATTCAATGTCACAATTCAAAGACTGCCATGTTCAATGGCTGCCGTTAAAGATCAAGTACATCATGAACAAACAGATTTGTCATTTAAGTTTGAGGACTTGGTGGTGTTTGTTGTGTTTCTTTTCACCTTGTGAGTCTGTGTGTGTGAGTTATCATGTTTACATGCATCTCTCTGTTTGTGGACAGAGTTATTCACCAATGTGCAACTGTACAGTGTTCAGTTGCCATCAAGGTTTGGTCCGAGCAAGGCCACGAGAATCTTTGTTTGCTTTGATTTAAAATAAGAACACCTGGGCCATTGTCAACATTGCTGTGTTTCAAGCCTTCTCCCAGTTTGTGTGTGTGTGTGCGTGTGTGTGTGTGCGTGTGTGTGTGTGTGTGTGTGTGTGTGTGTGTGTGTGTGTTTGTGTGTGTGTGAAGGAATACGAGAGAGTGAATCTCTGTCAGATCAGATGTCAACAAACAACAACAGTTTGCTAACACTCAATCATCACACTCACACAAACAAACACAGGGAGAGCTTACAGCTGTTTAGCAGCTTATAGTGTTCTGTGTTGTGTTAAACCAATGCTTCTCATGGTGGCATGCTCACTCAAAGTGATGGGAACTGGTTTTGCCTCCCTCATTTGACACTTTCTGGACATTATGAATTAAAGGTGCATTATTTAATATTTTGAGCACTAATGTAGTATCACATAACTATTTACTATCTAAAAACAAAGCAAAGTCTATCTGAGCAGAGGATAATGTTGCTTTCCCCTGTGTGTGTTGTTATCTGAGCTTCTCCCTGCTTTTTTTTAACACAGAAAAATGCAGTTTTGCACTATTAGTGCTGCTAGCACCCACAGACTGTATATAACAACTGGATGTAGTCATCATCTTTCGGGGACTAAGGATTTAAAACCTCAAGTTCGGTATTTTTGCAACCAGTGAACAGGAGTGACCACATTTGCTCTGATCTGACCAACACCAGTTCTTTACAAAGTTAGCTTCCATAATTCAAGGAAAATTTTACACCTAAGTGTTAAAGCAATATTAGTTGCTAATTGCATTGGTAGTGATAGTTGCAAGGCTGTAGTAGTGACCTGTCAATCACAAGCTAGCCACTCCCCAAAGCATATCTTTATGGTCTACAATGCGTACGATGATAATAAATCAAGTGAGTAAATCCAGTAGGGTCAGGAACTTCTTTTTACAACCAGAGGAGTTGCACCTCACGAGGCCGATAAACAAAAAATGTCTGCAGACACATCTGTAGGCAGCCTTGTCAGTGTGGCTGCTGTGGAACGATGTTAGCATTAGATCTAGATAAGCAAACAGACAATGCACATTTCATATTTTCACATATTTTTCTGTGTTCAAGTGTTAAATGAATGTTCATTTAAGTTTAGAATTTAAGTGGATCATTTGTTATTATCATTAAATTGTTGTCTTTTATCAGATGCAGAGATACAACATACAACATGATAACAACAAAAACATGATATCGGCATTAAATATGGGCCATCAGCCGCGGTGCTAAACATCGGCATTGGCCATTGAAAAACCCATATTAGTCGACCACTATTACTAATGCTGTCTGTTATGCTTTACCCCAAATCTACAGGTATGTATGAAAAATACAACATGTAAGTAGATTTCGGGAGGTCTGCAATTCCCTATGAATTCTTGTAATGTGTGCGTGCACCTGACTTTCTCATTTTGCAGGAGGAAATAAAGAAGTAAAACATATATAAAGGTGACGCCACTGCACACAAAATGGATGGCAAGGCAAGCCTTTGATCAAAGAGGTAAGAAATGAGGCAAAGGCTTGACAGAGATTTCAAAGTGTAGCAGAGATTTCACTTTGTGAAATGTTCAGGGAGAGAGTGTGAAGTAAAGTAATAGAAATCACTCGAGACCCCGGTAAGTATTACAGTTTTTTTGCGATTGCCTACACACTTACTGCAAGCTCACTTAGACAAAAGCATCAAAACCTTAACTTCTGTAAGCACGCCTTAAACAAAGATAGTAACACATTTTTTCTACTTTGCTCTTGTTTGTTCAACTACAGCACATCTTACAAGACACTACACCCTGTTTCTGACGTGAGACACATTCAGGAATATACTGGAATCGTCGTGAAAACACATCTACTCAAAGCATTGCAAAACAGACCTGCAATTGGCAACAAACACACATGCAAACACTGACACACTAATCGAAACCAGTCTGTCAAATCTAGAGGAAGAAGAGGAGGAGGACAAAAAACAAGCATTTCTTGTGTTTGTGGATAAAAAACAAGACGGGATCCAAAAAACATCCATCATCTCTTATAATAATATTTTACAGTAACAGTATTGATAACTGTCCTGTAATTCAGTTTTTTTTTGTTATTTGTTGTTGTAAAAACCTGCAATGTCAAACCAAAATAGGCTGTATTTTTCTTGTTTCGATAGCCTTCCTATTGTTGTGTTCACTGGGATGTGAGTAAATGTAATGGAACTATACGGTGCATGCGTGCAGCACTTTGTTGCAAAAAAGGAATTGTGAGGTTTTGATTGCAGAGTTTCATTTTGACATCAAAGTGAGATGTTTGCCTTGTTTGTGCTATTTGGCTTGCGTGTACAGTTTTGGCACAATGAGTCAAGTCCTGCAGCAAGTGTTGTAAAAAAAACAAAACAAAAAAAACAGTCAGACTCTGAGCCACAGCACAAAAATACTCTAGTAGTCAAGAGAAAGTGGATTTACTGAGGCAAACCTCTCCTTTATGCTTCCTCTAAATGCACCTTATTGTTTAACATTGAGATTGGTTATAGTTAATGATCTACATGCTACGCTGTATATGGGCATCTATTAACACTCTCTCACACACACACACACACACACACACACACACAGAGAGGGAGAGAGAGAGAACATTACATCTATCTGAATGAGTTCCTTCCATTTCGGCTGTGTTGTTATTGATCGTACTTAAACAGCACCACTCCTGTCGGCTTGTAGGAGGAAATTGGCTTCATTTTGAAGCTGTCACAGCAACGGTGTGCGTTTCACTTCAGGCCCCCCGGCCACAGTGGAGACGCAGCACAGAGGAATCAATCTTCAGTCCCTGGCATCAGCTTGTTTCTTTAAATGGATATTCTTTTTTAAAGGTGCTTCTGTTTCCATTAATTAGTACAGGATCTCTGAGTGGCTTAGCACTGGAGATTGTCCTTCCAACGGCTTCAAACTCAAACCTGTCCCTTTCATCACGACGGCTGCTCTAGCTGACCCTGACCTCTGGCCTCCTCGGTGAGGGATTACGCTTATGGGTACGGAGTGATAAAGAAAGACAGAAAATGTCGATGACATGCATTGTTGTATGGATGTTTCATGCACACTTCACCTCTCATTGAAGGGTATTATGTCAATCAAAAATGATATTTTTACCATAAATATTAAATAAACTTATAATATGTTTGATCGGAACAAGAGTACAATCTTTTACATGGTTATTTTGCAACAGCTTGTTTCACATTTTGAATATGCTGACTACTGAAATCAGGAACACACACCTTCCACTTTCTGAAAGCTTTGTTTGGAGTTAACAGTACCCTGAGGAGTTTTTGACCCCTTGTTACACTTTGGTGCAATATTACAAGATAGTATTCTTTGATTGTTTTCATACGCATGAGGATATTCATGCATGACCTTGTTTAAAGGTATATGGCTATGAAACACAGCAATACAAAGGCAGGGGAGAAGAAAAAGGAAGGAAATTCATTCAACAAGCCTCAGGATATACACAATGTGTTTTGGTCAGTTTCACTGAATGGAAATGGAAACTTTGTTTACAAGAAAACTCCACAGGGAAATGTATCAGCTGAATGTTAAACATACTTTTTGATGCAGCCTGCATCCAGATAGTCTTTTTTTATGATGTCTGGAAGCTGAAAAGACAACAACCTTATCAAACGTTTACTTTCTTAAAGATGGGATATAGTTTCAGTCCCACTCTAAGAAAAAGTCCCTAAATATATGGGCCAATGTATCGTTTTAATAAACAGGTGTTTTTCTGTATCTTTAATTACACATTCAATTGTGGGAGCAAGAACCTCTGCTAGTAAATTTGCCATCACCCACGAAGACTTTCATTCGATTTTCGGAGTTGTTCAGCGTTTGTCAACCTGTGTGCACCGTCGATGTTACCAGATAAGCCAGGAATGTTGGGCAGTTTGATAGGGTCATTGATTTTTTTGTGTAATGTATTTGATATAAGTGTCTGTGAATGGTACAGTCAATAAACTGTAAATCTACAGATTTTATCCGGTTGAGGGTTGAAGGAAAATGTCTGCATTCAGAGGAAAAGGCCCTGGTCATTTTCTGCCAGGACAAGATTTGTTTTTCCATGTATATTTTTCTTAAAGTGTAATCTATGGAGTTTCTTTAATGGCTTCATATGTTTGTTTGTTTTAATTTATATAACTCATTTCCCTCTCTTCAACTAAAAAAAATAAAATAAACATGCACTGATTTGATTTGTTGCTTTCACGCTTTGTTGCTTTTTATTGTCAGCATACCATCAATTCTTGGACTTTATATATATATTCAGTAAACAGAAAGTGAGATTAAAAAAACCCTGCACAGTGTGATAAGTGTCTCATTATACTCTGTTGCACAAAGTGAATTAGAGACACACAAATCCTCCAAGATTTTAGATTATAGATCTTATGTGGATGGATCTTATGTGGTGTAAAATAAAATACCTCCACGTTTATCTCCACATTATTGTGATTTCCTCCGTGTTGTTTAAACGTTGTTCTTGTTTCTCAAACTCCTGAGAAATGATTTCCTAATCCATATTCCACTTACCTTGCAGACCGCGACATGCCTGAGCAATTTTTACACTTCAGCCCAGAAAAATGTCTCGTTGACTTTACTGCAATAGAGACC
Source organism: Eutrigla gurnardus (assembly GCF_963514095.1). Classification (NCBI taxonomy): domain Eukaryota; kingdom Metazoa; phylum Chordata; class Actinopteri; order Perciformes; family Triglidae; genus Eutrigla; species Eutrigla gurnardus. Next base: position 22,725,978 of record NC_139936.1, read on the forward strand.
AATACAAATCGTCTCAAATTGTACTGTGTGATGTTCAGTTAAAAACAAACACCTGTAAAGTTATTCTTAATGTTGCCTTCAGAAATTGGATTCTCTTATCTGTGTGTGTAAATATAAAGCTGTGTGTACTTTGAACGATTACCTTGACCACGTCCACGTCGGTCGAGCTGCAGGTGACCGAGTCGTACACCTCCCTCACCTGCCCGTCGGTTTCTACAGTAACCAGTTTGATGGGCACTGCGACGCGCCGACCTGTGAGAATGGCCGTGTTCACCACCTCCGTGTCCTAGAGGGAGAAAGAACGAAAGTGAAAATCGTTTTAGTTTTTGAAAGAATATTCTTGTTGGCACTAAAGAAGTGACCCGGAAGTAAACAAGTGGCCACCAAAGAGCCGTTAAAATTCTCTAAATGCAAAGGAAAGGAGCTCCAATGCTTCCTTTCAGAGCTCCTTTAGCATAGGATGCAACTTGATCTTCCTAAACGAAAGGAAAGGAGATTACGCCGACCCACAATTCTTTGCGAGAGCAACATTTAAAGTGCTGAACACCTCGGTTGTTCATGAAAACAAACGATATGCATATTTGCATATTTAACAATTACTTTCATGCAGACATATAGCAATTGGAATTGTGTTGATAAGTGTGTGTGGACAGTGATAATAATGTAATGGTATTTTTATTTATTTCGATCATGTTACAAATGTTTGAGAGAAACTAAACTAAAACCACAAATGAAATGTAATTACAGCAGGAAGGAAGAGCTGCTGGACCTGAAGCCGGTCAGTGAACGAGCTGTTTATAAACCAACCGCCCACATTTTTTGATTATTCGACTGCAGCCTTTAGGCCCTAGTTTCGTGGCGCAGCGCAGGGTGGCGCAGGGTGGCGGAGCCGGTGTAATGCAAGTATGCTACGAAACTAGGGCCCTATGTCTCAAACCAGCGGGCACATCCTTCATAAACCGTGGGTGCTGAAACACGCCCACCTAGATCCTAGCTACCAAGCAAGCTAAGGCTAAGAAGCTAGGCTATATGCTACTCTGAAGCTGTGTCTTAAACCGGTGGTGTAGTGGGTAGCACTGTCGCCTCACAGCGAGAGTGTCCCAGGTTCTATCCCTGGTCGGGCCGGGTTCCTTCTGTGTGGAGTTTCCATGTTCTCCTCGTGTCAGTGTGGGTTCTCTCCGGGTTCTCCGGCTTCCTCCCACAGTCCAAAGACATGCAGGATGGGGATAGGTTAATTGATGACTCTAAATGTCCCGTAGGTGTGAATGTGAGCGTGAATGGTTGTCTGTCTCTATGATAGACTGGCGTCCTGTCCAGTGTGTACCCTGCCTTCGCCCAATGACAGCTGGGATCGGCTCCAGCCCCCCGCGACCCTGAATACAGGATAAGCGGTAGACAATGGATGGATGGATGGATGATCTTCAGCTCTATTTTAATCATATAGCATTAGTTACCTCTTCTATCCTCTTTCTTATCAACCCTGTTTGGTTGCCACGGGAGTGGCAAAGGTGACACAAACAGATCCAGTCCTCTGTAGACTAGACCGTCTCATTTCTGAGACCGGTTGGTTCGACCTTTGTGATGCACCCGCTGGATTGGGCCACAACTACAGTCTATATTACTGTATGTTATCATGTTATTATAGACAGCTACAGCCCCAATGAGAAGTAACTTAACATTTTTAAACGCCAGGGAAGGAAGCAAAGGCTATTTAGATAGCTTTTGGAATATTTTTTTTATTTTATTCCAAACATTTCATTTGTTGATGAATGTGTTTTCTCTTTCCATTCCAAACATTTTCTTTTCCTACAGCTTTTCTATGAGCCTGGTCTCCTCAAAATTACGTTGCCACACTGCAAAACGGTATTGTGAATTACGGTTCCAGGGAAACCTTATCTTGTTGTGGATTATGTTTGCTCTTGACATACCATTAATAAACCCTTTAAATCTTCACCTGTTTGGTCTGGAAAAAAATACATTTCCTTGAAAATGGAATAGAGTTCAGTTGCCAAAATTGTATAGGAGAGAGCGTTGTTCCTATTCACATCTTATGTTTGATACAAAATTGACTTTTGTTTCTATTTAGCCAACATGCAAGAGACGTGTTATAAACATGAGATATAGCCCTCAAAGGCTTCTATGTGAACTTAAGAATATATCTACCCAGGAAGGAAGCAGACAGAGGAAAAAGATTGATTAGAAACCTCACGATTAATGTAATCAGCATGATTACATTTGATTAGATCCTTCCAACAAAAATAGCTCAAACAAGCCGGCGTGCTCACACACACACACACACACACACACACACACACACACACACACACACACACACACCTCAGAGCGCAGTGTGCCAGCGTCAATCTTGATTATTTGGCATTGAGTTTCCAAGGGGGCATTTATCATCGCCAACACAAGGCTGATTATGGGTTGTTTCGCTGGGCCCACTGTTTCTGGATGGGAAGTGGGTTTTTGTGTATCTGCTATTTGACTCTAGTGGAACTCAGCTGAGGATACAGGATGCCAACAGAGAAGATGAAGAAGAAAATGCAGAATAAATGCACCGCATTGTTCCTAGTCGACGGCGTCACTGTTAGCGTTGACACCGTTTCAATCCAAAACATTCCGACCCTTGGGTGTATGAGGACGCGTGTTCCTGTATCTTTGTGAGGACAACTTTAACATCTTTACATTTATTTAAACTTAGTGCATTGGCT
>NC_139936.1:22733694-22763694 GCF_963514095.1 Eutrigla gurnardus
ATTGACTATATTCTACATGGGTCATTGGCATGTTGTTGAAATGACACGAGTATTTCATACGAAAAGCGAGAGAGGGAAAACGAAACAAATAAGACAGAAAAAAGACTGATGTAGAAGAACAACTCTGTGAGAGGAAAGACAAAGCGAAGAGGAGTCCAAGGATGAGGGAGCAGAGATGAAGGCAGTTTTAATATTAAGAACCGTCTTGACACAAGTAGAGCTATGGGAAAGGCTACAGGTTAAGTAACAGTTTGAAAAAGCAGAGTAATATGATGGTATATTGAGTGTTGACCAGAGGCAAAAACTATGAATGTATAGCATATGAGAGCGCAGGGCAGAATGATGAAGAGGAAGGAAGATACAAACAGAGAGAAGAATGTGGAATATTGTTTTCTTCTCATTACAACACAGTATTTCTTTTGGATCAGTTGGATTTTAAATCTTTACTAAACTGCTTTTTTATCTTCACCCTGTCTATCGTGCCTGCTTCTCTTCACCCGTTTCTCACTTTGGACCTGGAAAAATTGTTATGTATCTCTATCTGGATGTAAAAGACAGTGAACATGCAGAAAGCTAGGGTGTGTGTGTGTGTGTGTGTGTGTGTGTGTGTGTGTGTGTGTGAGATAGACAGAAAGATAACATAGCATGCATCTACATCTGTACTGAGCAGCCACAGCAGAAAAGGAAGAAATTACAAGTCATGCATGCATGTATGTACATTGTTTATGGCATCACATGTGGCATTAATTGAGCAATAAAGTCAGTTAAGATGTGCACGTGTGAAAATCAGATGTTCAGCACGTTACTGCTCCAATTCCATTTCCACGGCTGGGTTAACACATTAATTGGAGCTGTTTCAAGGCGAGTTATCTTGCTGCATTGACATAAACTTGCTTTATGTACTTTAGAAAGGTGCTGTTTCAATCTAGCAGCCCATGTAGATGGCATATATGTATGGAAAAATATGCAACTGTAAACCATTAAATGAAATAAAATAAGGATTTTTTAAATCATTTGTGGTGCTAATATGGAAAATATTAAGCATTCTTATTTAGATGACACATTACACAAGCATAAAAATATTGTCTGTCTTAGCAAAAGCATACTTAGCAAATTAAAGCACACAAGAAGTACATAATGGTTCAGAATGGTTTACTATAGAAACATGACCTGGACATGACCGCGTGTTATCATTTGTTTTCTCGTTAAAGCTATTTTCCCCGTCTTATGCTGTTATCACATCTGTCCAACGTCTACCTGTACAAAGTGTTTTCTGTGTGTGTTTGCTCACACATCTGTGTTTGTGGGTGTATTTGTGTGTGTGTGTGTGTGTGTGTGTGTGTGTGTGTGTGTGTGTGTGTGTGTGTCAGGGCTCAGCTGCAAGAAGAAAATTGGTTGAAGGCACTTAGCTGCAATTTACTACAGTCCCATTAAACACATCAAGTGTATGGCACTTTTTCTCTCTCTCTGTGTGTGTGTCCTTGCCTGCCTGAACAGTATGTGTGTTTGGCCCTGGAGAGTATTTCACATTTAACTGCCTTAATGTACTGCACATGCTGACCATAAGAGTCCACCACACTTATCCTTGGGAAGTGATCATTCCCATACAACTGCTTTAAATTAACATGTCTTACCTGAAAATCAAACAAAACAAATAAAATATGTGTGCTGACATCAGCTGGAGTAAAGACCCTAATAAACATTATGGTCCCACAGAAGAACATTAAATCATGCCCAACAAATTCATTTTATAGACAGGGACAATGCACAATAGAGACATTAAACAAGAAAATAGTATGCCAATGAATACATTCAGCAATACTGTAATTTAGGCCACAAATTAGGTCCGGCAACTAGAATGACTTGGTTATAGATTGGGAAAGATCATCTTTGTGATCATAAAAAAAAATATTGGCGATGGGAGTGTGTCATTAATGTGGTACAGACAGCCTCCAGAAAAAAAGTCATATTCCATGTAAGGAATGACTGCAAATGATAGAACAGTCATCTTATTACTAGGTGTGAACAGTAGGTGGAACTCATTAACAGCTTCCAATCATCAAAAGACAAACATTGTTGCAGCTAAAGAGAGGGAACTGCTTTAAAGCAAAACAGTTCAACTGATTACAGGTTATTTTGTGATCTTTGTCTTCATTATCATATTTTCTAATTCAAGTATCCTTGGTGGAAATAGACAGCAGGAAATGAAGCTTGCCCACGAGCAAGAGGCACATGATTAAGAGAGTTGAAAGAGTTCAGAGCAGTTCAAGTTGAGAAAAGAGAAATGGAGCTATTTGGTCATGGCTGGATTTAAAATGTATTTTTAATGGCCATACAGTTACATCAACTTTTGGCTTTCACGTCATTAAACTACATTTGGTCAGTGATTGCAACAATAATGCACAGTATACAGAATTTTGTTCCTTAAAAAGTGCTTAATGTGAAATTAGAATGAGTCGCCCCCTGATGGTCAGCAGAGAGAATGTACGTTTATGGCACTTCACGTAACTCAGATATACATATATAGAATATTTAAAGTTTTTTGTGGGAAAAACATTGACAACAAATCATTTTATGTTATGTTGGTTCTGTTTCTTTCCTAATATGTCTCCCTCTCTCTCAGAGAGAAGTTCTGTTTCCGCCTTTTAGTCTCGTTGAAGTAAATGAACCTCGACTTTAACTGATATTGTGAATCAGCAGAGCGGCTTCCCGGTGCCACATAAGTCAATACCGCTCACGAGAAGCTGTCTTTCTAATGTGCAAACTGTTGCCTCATCAATATCACATCAGCTCCTCCTGCCAGTGAACACAGGCAGTCTGCATGTTCTTGTCTTGAACGTAGATGGAGCGAACAAGACAACGCGTGTGCACGGAGACGCACTCCAAAAAAAGCCAGTGATCCCAGTTGGTCATGGCAACTATGTTAGACAGGAGATTCATTGTTTTTGATATTGCAATCAAACAATGAAAGTTATCCATCATATTCCAGTTTAGCCCTGTTTAACTATTCATGTGAAACATTTAAACAATGTAAAAATGAACGGAGAGCTTATTGATTGGCAACTGAAGGCCTGAAGGCTCAGCAGTAATCAAACCCTCTTCACCCCAAATCCAATCGTTTCATCATCCCAGTTTGAAGACAAACCTAGTCCACTAGTCACCCTCAGTGAGGTTCAACCTCACTTTAACTGGCAGCTCCGTCTGCAGGGACGTGGTTTGGGGACCAGGTCCAGCGTGGACCGAGTGAACTGGTACAGTTCACCTGAGCAAGGCAGCGACCCCCCAACTATGTAACTATGTCACTCCGACATCTATCCACAACAATTGTGCATGACTTCAGTGCGCATGTGCCTCTCATTTCTTCTCATCAGCTGACCTCACTAAAGCTAAGCGTTAAACGACGCTCTCCCAGAATGCCTTTGTGTGCCTGCACCACTTATCTGTGTACCATTTACCCGCTTGAAAAGTGTTTTCCTCACTACCTGCTGTGGCTGCTCTGCTGTCTGCTGGTTGTGTTTGTCTACCTGATCCACACCTGCTGCCTGTGTTGCCAACTGTAACTTAAGGATCTACCAGCAAGGGGCCTTTTAACCTACCTGGCCAGCCTTTTGAATCTCCTTTGTCCAACTTGTCCAAATTCTTTGTTGCTGGAGTAAAAATTCAGTTAGGGGAAAACTTGCACAAATGACACATAGTGTTTCCTGCTGACTATATACTGCTGCAGTGTGAAGACAGTGCGTTAAAAAAGACGACATCGCAATGTGAGACAGAAATAGACTGACCGGGAACAGCAGAGGCTGAAGGAAGAAAGAGAACAATGGTGAAAAGAAGAAGAAGAATGTGGTTGGAATATTTGAAAAGGAAGTGAGAGAAAGGAAGGGTGATGATGGAGTGAAGAGAGAGAGAGAGGGAGATAGAGAGAGAGAGAGAAAAGAACTCTTTACAAAGAGTACAGAAGACATGGAGAGGAAGGGAGAAATGTAAGAAAAGGAAAAGAAGGATCATGATGTCTAAATATTGAAGAGGAGGAGGAGAAAAGGAGGGGAGGTGGGAGGGAGAGAGAGACAGATGAGGGAGGTGACAGCTGGGCGAGCTGCCTAGACAAGATAGAGGTTTTGGAATATGTGTGTGTGTGCGTGTGTGTGTGTGTGTGTGCGTGTGTGTGTGTGTGTGTGTGTGTGTGTGTGTGTGTGTGTGTGTGTGTGTGTGTGTGCATGTGTGTGTGTGTGTGTGTGTGTGTGTGTGCATGTGTGTGTGTGTGTGTGTGTGTGTGTGCATGTGCGTGTGTGCATGTGTGTGTGTGTGTGTGTGTGTGTGATATGTCAAGGATAAATGGCTATTATCACTATGACAATGTTAATTACAGCTAGACTATTAGGCCTGAGGAGCGCCAGCTCATTTATTTGGCTGCAACACAGTTGTGTGTGGGTGTGTGCCTTTTTTCTTCTTTTTTTTAAACACTTGTGAGTGCATAAGTGTGTGTATGTGTTTGTGTGTGATAGAATCAAATCTATTTGTTAGACTGAGTAATTACTTCAGGCCTTGGCCAAACGCTGAAATGTTTCTTGTAATCCATAAGACTTCAGACTAATAATTACTAACTGAGCTCAAGCCAAATTTCCGCTCTTTCACTGGGAGTTATTTTAAGACTTTCATATAACACATGTTTTCTCCTTATGGAATCAAAGATTATGAACGTGCCATAAATCTTTATCCACATTGGAAATTATTGATTGACCTGCTTCCATCACACATTAGATATTCCTAGATGCAGTGCAAGATAAGGTAAAGATACATACATAGAGTATTATATGTCATGAATATGTGCTCTTGTGCAGAGAGTGAGGCTACAATCACATTACAGGGATTGATAATCAGTTTACATTTTTTTTCAGCCACATCCAAACGTTCAATAATCATTCAATCATTATTATCATTATTATTTGATTGGATCAACCCAGTTATCACCAAAGGGCTCCCTCCTTAAGGTTTTCTGGTTTTCTCACATGACCTAATGAACTAACTGAAATTAAAATGGTAACCATGGGTACAGCTGTCATTTAAGCATTCATTTGCATTTGTAGAGAACAATGAACATTTAATTGGCTGTATTTTACTCGTCAGTTCTGCTGCCGATCATGGACAAAATATACCAGAGAAACAAAGAGGAAGTGTGGAAGTTTGGCTGCGGAACATAATCTGTCTTCTAGTGATTCGTTGGCTTTTGTCACTGCAAATATGCGGTAAACAGCTTATTTATTTTTCATGTTATTATTATCATCATCATTGTGTTGTGTTCTACACAAATTCCTCTCACATGCAACGTTTCACTGCAACAGCCAACACTCAATAATAAACTTTGCTCAATACATCAGTGTTTCTGTGGTATAATTGCATGAACTAGGCACGGCGTAATATGTGTAGGCGTGTAGCACTGATGAGAGCTGAGAGCTGGCGTGGATGGGAGGCCATTTTTGAAGGTACTTTTGATCCTTGTGTGACTAATTCAACCACACACTGTGCGATGAAACATGTCCAATTGATAACGTCAAGGCGATAAAAAGCCCAGCTGGTGGGTGGACAACATTGTGAGCCTTTGATTGTATCAGGTGCTTGTGTGAGAATGTGCAGAAGGTGTATTCATTTAGCAAGAGTGTTGCTGAGGATGCTAAGGTCACCTTATTGCTACTGTGTAAACGATGGGTAAATCACACAGAGTGAAATGGCCGCTGATAACATGTGTAGCTATCGATCTCTGGGTCTGAACGCCAGGCTAGGAGACTTTAGCAGCCATGTATTTCACAGTGAAATGTGGTTTATCTGCAAAATACTGGGATAAAGACGGGTAAGAAACTTAGAAATCGTACCAATGTAGATTAAATTTGCTTGTGTGGGAAACACATTCTCACTATGACGTCATCAAATACCGACGCTGGCCCTTTGCTTCAATCAGGCAACCAGTTCTGAAAAGTCTGGAGGCTGAAGTGCCTGTAGCATTCTCTCTACTGGGTTTAAGGGGGCGACTCCTTTGGTTGAGAAAATGACCCTACTTCTAACTTGATTTATTACCTCAATACACATTGTAAACATTAGTTTATGGTCTCAATCTCTAGTGTCAAGTCTTATTCAATGCAGCAGGATGCTCATTTATTAAATGATGGTTCATTTAGAGTCAAACAGATGATAAAGCAGGGGATGCTTTAGGGTAGGGCTACCTTGTGATTGACAGGTTGGTCCTGTCACTGCAAAGATAACTTTAAAACTTAGTTGTTAAATTGACTTTGAATTATAAAGCTTGTTAAAAGCTTCACACCAGGAGCCAGATGGATCCAGATGCAGTAAGGTTGCTGCTCGCGGCTCCCGTTGTTTCTGGTCATTTCCTCCACTGGTTCCAAAAATCCAAGATGGTGACGGGCCAAAAAGCCAAACTCTGTGCTTCAAAACCAACGTCCACAGAAAGGACAACTCCTTTGCTAATTTTAAGACCTGACATGAATATCCAATGTACTATTCTATTGATCAAATCATGTCTCTAAGTCATGTGAAGAGATTTTCACCGGCTCCGTATCCTCAACCTCTTCACCTCCGCAGCCAATGTCCTGCTGTCCCTGGCTGTCCCAGCTTCCTGTCTGTCACGACACTAATTGCAGCCACTAACGAGATGCTAATGAGCCTGTGGGGGTAGCTGGGAGTCAATCACCCTGTTGCTGGGGCGATTAGCACATGCCTAACCTTCCTCTTTCCTGTCCCACTGCACGGAAAGCAAAGGTTGAATCTATGGAGCGACTCTCACGTGCACACGCTTGTGTTTGCATCACAAACGCACCTTTACACACAGGTGCTAATGGGGCCAAAGGGATAAGTCTTGTTGGGGGCAGCTTTGAGATTTGCCAGTGGTAATTATGCCCAAAGCTTATTGGAGCTTGTATAATTAGCCAGTGTGACTTCCTGGAATGCAGACTGATAGGAAAAATATGAATGGATTAATGCCTACAGTGTGTCTATGTATATATGTTTATACATATGTATTTTAAAGCATATTTACACTTTAACAAACTACTTTTTGCTGGGGAATTTGTATTTTTGGGGTTAGGATATTAAGTTTCATTTCAATTTAATTGAACAAAATGTGGCCCTTTGTAAACACAGACTTATGATTTGTTTTTCAGTTACATGCAATATGTACAATGAGGTAATTATAACTTTTTAATGAAATAATTTGATTGAAAGCTGAATTCCGACATTGGCTAGAACAAACAGATCACATCATAGTTGGAATTGGATCCATATTTCTCAAAGCACTGATGCTAACTGATAATAGTAAGATATGTGGTGTCTCACAAAGACTTCAAAGAGAGATTTGAAAAGTATTGTCGTTTAACATTTTGAATTATTGTGACTCTAATCTCTGCATATGTGTCTCGTGTTCTTCATTTTTTTGATCATCGAGGAGATCCAATTTGCACCACCGTGGCGCTTAGGGCACGTCGAAATGGATAAAAGCCTCAGCTAAATGTCTAAAATACAAAATGGAAATGTAAGAAGCATCTGACATTTTGCTCTCCTCTTCACATATTTATGAAAGGCAAAATGCAGAAGATGGAGGGGAAGGGAGAGTCGGGTTAGAAATGGACGGATGGTGTGGTGTGCGTGTGTGTGTGTGTGCGTGTGTGTGTGTGTGTGTGTCGGGGGCATAAAAGGAGAGAGTCATTTAGAGAGTCAAATTGAGAGAGGGAGAGATTGTTAGATATGAAAGCTAACAGCACATTCAACCCTGCCCCCACCCCACACACACACACACACAAACACACACAAACCACTTTTGCTAAGATCCCCGAGAGAATTGTACTTTCAATTTCCAGACCCCTAATTGCATTAGAACTGCCCTTCTCTCATCTCCTTTCTCTCTTCCTGTTTCTCCACCTCTCTCACCCCCCTTCCTTGGTGCTGTCCAGGACTTCCAAGGGACTATTACATGGTGCTCCACACCTCCGCTCGACCCTTCTCCTCTCTCTCCACAGCCCACTCAGTCCCTCTCCCCTCTCCTTCCACCCCAACCCTTTTAGCTCGGCTTATTTCCTCCCTCTCGCATCTCTTTCCTCACCCTCTCTTTATTTCCACATCCTTCTCTCCCTTTGTCTCCCCCTTTTTTTGCCACGTCTATCAATTAGTCAACCCCCTCCTTCCTTTTTTCTGTCTATTCTCTTTCCTGCCAACGCCTATCAATTCAGCCTTCCCCTCCCCTTATCCCACTTTCCCTCTCCCAGCCACTCATCCTGGCTTTTTCTAACGACTCCCATTTTTCTTTCTCTCTGTCACATCATCAGTCTGTTGGTTGCGGCTCACTTCTCTCACTTGTACTCAGCCAACTCGGCTACTTTGGTGCGAGAGTTGCACTATAGAAGATATATTTGTCATCTACCTTACTTATCAGTGTCGACCAACATCTCCGAACGTTTACAGTAGCTGTCGCCCCGGTGGCCAGACTCCCCTCTCCCTTTCTAGGTTGTCGCCGATGTTTGCTCAAGCTCAGCAGTTGGCCCCCAGCCCGCCCCGGTGCAGCTGCTCTAGGGGCCTAAGGAGGACATAGCGGTTGGACTAAGCAGCTCCCGGGTGGGATTAAAAGTAACCGAGCATGAAGGAGGTGGTTCTCAGCTTCTGATTTGGTCCATGAAAAAAAGCAAAAGTCAAATCAGCGTATCTTGTCAGAAAGTGAGAGCTTTTTTTTGTCTCCCTCCATTACTCGGTCTGGAGGGCTTCGTGTAGGTTTTTCATTACGAACACAGAATACACTTGGTGATTCTGTTTTCTTTGTTCTTCGTGAAATCAGTTGTAGTGTATGGGTGGATTAAAAACCAGCATCCATTGCTCTTTGACTCATGATTAGTCACAACACTCACCTACACTGCATTAGGTGACATAATATGAGTTAAAAACTAAAACAATGGTACAATCTTTGACAGGGATTTTTTAGAATTGTTGGCATTATAGTAAAGTCATGATGTCCTTGAAGGTTCTCAGTCAACCATGCACCCTCAAAGGCAACTCGACTTGCTTTAGGTTTTTGAAACTTTACTTTATCTACAGGTTTAAGTCCTCTTAGGAGCTAATTGCATTGGTAACTTGATTGGGAGGGTAGCGGGGCCGTGGTAGTAACCTGTCAATCAGAGGGTCGCCCCGCCCTAAAGCATACCCTGCTTTATGGTCTCTTTGACTCTAAATGGAACATCAGCAAAATACTTGAAACTAGAGATTGAGAACATAAACTCATGCTTTCAATGTTTACTGAGATAATAAATCAAGTGAGGAATAGCCAGTTCTATACAATTAGACATATTTTTGCAACCAGAGGAGAAGCCCCCTGATGGCCAGCAGAGAGAATGCAGGTTTAAGGCACTTCAGATTGGCTTCACTTTTCCGAAGTTTGCCACCTGGTTAGCCCTGAAGAAGCCTGTTGGATGAGAGGTGAAATGTCTTTAAAAAACCCAAATCATTAGTTTGCTCACTTGACTTGGAAAATAAAGCACAGTTGTGCATTGAAAACATGGCAGTCCGACGGATGCAGGCATTTCATTATTCATCTTTTTGTGCCAGGACAGCCGTTACTGCATAGTTATTTTGGAAGTTGGAAAAAAGTGGTTTTCACACAAATTTTGTTGTCGTTGACTTCAAATCAATGAGGATATTTGCTGAAAGTGCTGAAACATAATATGTGACATGCATTTACATTATATCAGGCAAATGTCTGAGCAGGAGCAATCATCCCAACACGCTCCACCCAGAGCCATTGTGCCTTTGTTGCGCTTGTTTCATTCACTTTGCATGGATCTTAGAAAATAAGAGCCTTCTAGGTTTTGTCATTTTCTAACTTCTCCTCCACACTTTTATTTCTAGGTTTAAACATTGCACTCCCCCCTCCTCCCTTTTTCTCCCATTCTTGTTGACTGATTGGAGCGAGCTGGAGCCGCTTGCTATGGAAATGAACCTGGAGCCCAGGACATGCAAGTTCTCAGTGACCCAAATGCATACACAAGCACACACAGAACATGTCAAATGTGGTGATTAATTGGGTGGTTGAAGGCTGGTAACAAGCAAATAGTGTAACTGAAGAGAAGTAGGGGGCATGGGTGAAAAAAAACACAAGACACGCTCCATTCTTTAGAAAGTGAAAAAGCTCATAGTAGTGATAGTAGTAATAAAACAGGAGTGTTGGAGGTTAATAGCCAAAATAACAGGGTTGAACCACTTGAAATATCTGACGGAGTTTCAACTTAAAAAATGTCAGGAATTGCTTTTAATGAATAGCGACGTTATACGGAAATTATCTACCAATTTGATTGCGACCTTGAAAATAAAATCTCATTCTGAAGACCGGATGAGAGTGTTTGTCAAAGGACCGTCTTGCTTTTCTCCTCTCAGCTACTCATTATTATGTGTCGTATTTATGAGACATTGGAGACAAATATCAGGAGTGTGTCTTTTTTTAATGCTAAACAAATATGCAGGCAAAGAGTGTGCGAGTGAAAGCAGACAGAGGGAGCCTGGGGAGTGTGTTTGGATATTGATTTCACAGTGTCTTGCTTAATGTCAGTGTAAATAAGCAAGCACAGGCATTTAGACACAAACACACACACATACACACACATGCACACGCACGCATACACCCTAACACACACATAGGGGAATTGAGAAAACAGTAGCTTTAGACGTGAAGATAAAACATTGAGGGAAAGTGAGACAAGGTTGTTTCGAATAGACACACATACTGTGAAAATGGTAAATCTATAACTGAGATTCAAAACTCTGTGAAGGCACAGGCAGGCACGCACACACACACACACACACACACACACACGCACACACAATGAGGGAGCAGACATATTGTAATGTAAAAGCATTATGACAAAATACATTTATTTTAGAAAAAAATTTAGATGGGATATGGAAGTTATCAACCAATTGTCTTTTAACATTTTCATCCTTCCTACTGTGTCAACCAAAACAGAAATCATTGTTGCTGACAAGTGAAGATCAAATTTAACTTAATGTATCCAAATAATGCTGATATTACAGGAAGTAAGAACATGTTCCCATCTTTGTCTCGGGCTCACTCCAAGAGGTTGTGAAACACCCTCATTACAGGCAGTGGTGTGTAATTGCGCTTGTAGGGAACATAAAACAACATTATTACTGATCCAATTCATCAGATGCTAAAATACCTCTAAGAGAAGAGAAGTGGTCCATTTCTGACCTACCTCTTAATTTTGTTTTCGCCCTGGCTAACAAGATGTGTTGCTTTGTCCCTCTTTCTTAGTCCATTTGTCTCCATTATTTCCTCTCATGTTTTCTCATTAGTTATACCACAGAGACAGACAGAGTTGTATAGATGGAACTGTCAAAAAAAAGAGCAGGGCTTTTTTTTTTTGTTGCTGCACACAAGCCAAATTAGACACTTACATACAGTCCAAACAGTGTATTCTGTTCATTACTGTCCTGTAATTATGCTTTATTTGTCTTTTGTTCTGCAATGTCAAAATAAGCTGTATATATTTGTATTTTTTCTGAAGCCTGATTTTTGTGTTCACTGAAATGTGAGTAGGTGTGATCCACATACAGTATACAAAGCACTAAAAACAGCAGTGTTTTGAATAAAGTACATCGACGTGTTGTTGCTTCTTTGAAGGAATCACTCAAACGGTGCATGCCTGCAGCATTTGGTTGAAAAAATGCAATTTTGAAAAGGGATTGTGAGTTTTGATCGCAGAGTTTTATTTTGCCATCGAAGTTGGATATTTGTCTCCAACTGTCTTATTTGGCTTGTGTGTAGTTTTTACATGATGAGCAACATTCTGCAACACGTGTGTAAGTAATCACAAAAATATGCAATATTGTACAACTACAACTCGTACCACCAAAACCATCTGCAGGCCTTACATTTCCTCTAGATGCACAATTTAAAATGAGTGGCTAAATAGACCTGATGTAGCTGAAGGTGGTGGGGCACTGTCCAAACTATTCCAGGGGTATGGAGATGTCATCTACCGCCTGGTGACCCAACAACTGCAATGTTTATTTTTTAATTTTTTTTAAAGAAATTCTAATTTGTTCTCTAGCACTTGATAAGCCACCATTAAGCTATGCAACAAGGCAATGGCAATTTACTTTCACCGTACCCCATCTGGTGACACGTTGACATAATCTGGTTTTCAGACAAACTGTGTGACATCCCCAGTCAACGGGAATACAATCGACCAATACCAGAACAAATACAGTTAGGGCGGGACAAAGCAGTTGCATTTAGAACGGTGACATTGTCAGAGCTGTGTATTGTGTGAGGAAAATGATAATGGATTTACTACCTCTTACGAATGTGCCCTTTTTTTGACATGGATTAAAAAAGAACCCCGTTTCTGGCCTTTGTCCTTCCTGACAACTTTCCAGAATCAAAGTTGAAAGGACCGGCTCCCGGAAAATGATTGTTTCTCACTCAGCCACCATGTTTGAAAAGCATCAAGACTGGGTTGCCATTCAAAGGATTGACTGCAAACCCACTTTCAGAGTGTTGAATTCACATTTTCTCTCCTCCTGCTCCACCTTTACTGTTCCCTGTAGGCAATAAATGTAAACAAAATTCACACTTTACTGCAGCAAAGGTTCTGTGAATTAGGTGATAGATCGTTCATTTGATGGGGCAGTAAAAAGAATGACAGAGCATAGGAAATCTGCTATAACTAATAATACTACTTTCTTTTTAAAAATGCTGTCGTAGATAATTCTTTGTTTTCTGAATATTTTCAGAAAAAAATGCACCAGTGATTTTTTTAGAAATGGTGAGTGGACTAATTCTATTGACTTAAAATGAGAGGCGGCAAAGACATTTAATAAATCACATTAATAACATTTTCCCTCTCTAAACTCTCCCTTCTATCCGTCTCTTTCTGTCACCCTCTCTCAGTTTCCATCTCTCTTTGGCTCTCTTTTTGCCCCGCCCCTTCCTCCCTCTCTCCCAAACACTTTCTCCTCTCCTCACCTCCCCACTCCTCTCGAAAAGATGAAACCAATTTTTCAGCCCCCGCAGGAGACAAATTACTCCTAATAATCCCCCGTTTCCTAAAGAGGGCCTCTTTCTTTCCCGCTCAGCCAACAGACCAGAACCTTAATGGGTATGTGGAATTAGGAGGAAAATGTCGGAGAGGGCTAGGTAATGACAGTCGGTGTTCTGGTTTTCATTATTGCCTTGTAAAGAGAGGACCCACTGCATTACCACAGCAGTGCTGTTGATAAGCCGACTTGTGATTTGGGAGATGGTAAAAGATTGCTGAGGTGGACTTGCATCACCCAGACGGATCAGAAATAATGTTTTAAAGCCAGCACTGGGGGCTTCTGAGGCAGCTATGTGTGAGGTTTAGTTTTTTAGAACGTTTAAATATGTAACAGCGGTAAAGATCCCGCATTTTGTCACATGGTTGTACTTGTGATATTGTACTTTTATTCCAATTGTTTAGGAAGGAGGATGCAAGACTCTGTGAAAGCCTTCACAGCCGGCTCCCTTTGAAGATGCCAGTTTATAATTTGATTCCTTCTCCTTCCATCCTCCCAAGACCCAAAACATTGTCACTTTCATCTCAGTGACCTATCACAGAGACCCTCCCTGTGATAGGCACCTTAAACAACCAATCATCATGCAGCTGTTCAGCAGTTTTGGTAAACAAATCAGGAGACACCCATGGCTTGTAATAGCAGCCAATTTGATACTTTTACCCAAAGGAGAGGGGCAATAAAGAGATGGAGGGAGAACTGGGTGTATGTATACAAAGATGTGTGTGTGTTTGTGTGTGTGTGTGTGTGTGTGTGTGTGTGTGTGTGTGTGTGTGTGTGTGTTTGTGTGTTGTGTGCATAGTAGGGGTGGATCGACAAAAAAATATATATATATTGCAGATACCAAAGTCTCATTTTGAAGATCCATTCTAGCTTCAACAGGCTTTGATACAAGAATAGGATCAGTTTCTTTCTTCTATGACCATTTGTATTTTTTATCAAAGAGTAAAACTGTGCAAACAATGTTGCATTGTCCTCTTTGCTTCTCACGGCAGTTAAATGAAAGAGGAGCATGTTTGGAGCTATGTAACAGCTGAAAATGATGGTTGACGAATGTAATTTGAATATAGGTTGTGCTTTTATTTGTGCTAAAAATTTGGACTGTGGAGGAGCGACGGGGAATCTGAAGAACACAAGGGCACCAATCTTACTGGATCTGGATCAATCTGGATTATAGTGAGAAGCTTCAGAATTCAAGGTCAACTTAACAGCTTTTGTTAAAGGCATCTTAGTAGCTAATTGCATTGCTAGCATGGTAGCAATGACAATCACAATGTAGCCCCACCGTAAATAACCTACTTTATGGTCTGTTTGACTCTAAATGGACCATCATTTTTTGAATGAACATCCTGCTGTATTGAAGAAGACCTGAAACTCGAGATTGATCATGTTTACAATGTTTACTGAGATAATAAATCAAGTGAGAAGTCAGTTCTATACAATCTGGCTCATTTTTGCGATCACAGGAGTCGCCCCTGATGGCCAGCAGAATGCAGGTTTAAGGCACTTGAGTTTGGCTTCACATTTCAGCACCTAGAGTTTTCTGCCTGGTTTAAATACAATTCTGAAAGGCCTGAACATATAATTGGTGAAGTGGTTAAGGGTCTCATAGATATGGGTCAGAAGGGGCCTGCTACACCAATTAGTAGGTTCACAAGGCTGTTATCATCGACACGTTTGATCACCGATGCGATTACAAGACGGTGTTAGGCATGAAGAGCTGTGCTACGCGAGTTCCAGAGAGCTCAGAGCAGTGAAGCTGTGATGGAGACCTGAGGTTAAGTCATCATGCATAGCCGGGCCAAACTATCAAACTATCTTCCATGAGCACTACTTGCATCTGATAGTTGTTTTCAGTTTGTCTATGTTTATAGTATTTATCTCAATTAAGTAAACCACAATGTGTCCATAGTGTGATGATAGTTTTCAAAAAAGGTCCGGCACCACACATTTTCATTCTGGTAGAGGAAAATAAAACAACACTCTGGCTTGTTTGTATTTGTTTAAATCAATCACAATTGTCTTGGGCGGACGATACAGTGATGCTGCCATTCCAAAACAGGTAATGGAAGGGGAGGAGAATACCAATGCCAATCCAAATTATACCCACAGTCTATATTTGGTGAGTCCGACTAGTGAAACCCAAGGCTTGGCCTTATAACAATTCCACAGAAGAGGATCAAATCAATTCTCTTGTTAGAAACAAGACATTGTTTGTTTTACAAAAGAATAAATCATTTAAGGGTGTTTCAAGGCCAAAGTTAGTGGTAAGTTATGATGTGCAAAGACATCATTTAAATTCATATTTAAAACATTCAGTTAAAAATTAGTGGGTCACATGATCAATCACCATTGTTTTAACTCACTCTAGAAGACACTTAAATAGACGAAAATTTTACGGACTGCCACTTTAAAGAATATGGGGAAAAAGATCACCCCAGAGCTTCATTTGCCCACTAAAGAAACAAGCTTAATCCCAACAGCACTGCTATTTGAAATGATGGTTTCAAGCTTGCTTTTCCAATGTGTGAAAGAGACAGGGGTTGCAAAAGCCTTGAACAAAATTGGGTTTTCTCACTAGGGCTTTGCTGTTTGAAGGAGGGCTATCAGGCCAGATTAGCTCTACCTCAGTGGTAATGGAACTGGGAGTATTTTGAAAAGCATCCTCCTCTTCACTTTTTAGCCCGAGGTTCTTTGGTTGCTGTAGCCAGAGCAGCGATGTCTGTTGTGGGATGTTTTGATCTGTAAATGTATGAAGTAATGGTGGTGATGATGAGAAATGATACAGATGAAAGCTGACTTTTAATGCAGTCTTTTCCTTCACCTGACCCTGGCTGATAAAAAGTAAGTACAAGTTGAAAGTCATCATTCTTATGATAACATGTATTCTCTTTCCCAGACAGCAACCTTTTTGATGCAATACAAAGCAGACAGACATTTTTTTTATATTCTATTTTACATAATATCTGTTTTATTCAAACATTTCAAGATGATTTTAGTTTTAAATGTATACAATTGAAGCTGCATGTTAATGTGATTTACTAGCTAGCAAGAGAGAAATAATGGGAAATAGAAAAAAGTGTATTGCATCATTTCACAACATCAGATGTTTTGAGTAAGGCACCCATCATTTGGTGGACTTAATCAGGAAAAGGGCTTCATGTTCCAGATGATATATTAACACAGTCTTGCGAAGCACACACTAGCTAGTTATTATTAAATGGAACTAATATTTTGATATTATATCTACCAAGTATGCAAATTAAAATACATTTTTTTCTAGTGGACTGAACATGTTTGGTCAAGTCCAGACCAGGTGGCATCCTTGAGTTCTGAAAAGTGAAACCAATGCTTTAGTTTCTTAAACATGCATTCTCTCTGGGGCCCATTAGGTGGCGACTCCTCTTCTTCAATTCAATTCAAATTCAAATCACTTTATTCGTCCCTGAGGGGCAATTTCAACGGGGGGCATGACAGTAGCTGAGAAGAGACACAATCAACAAACAAAATAAACCATTAAGCATTAGGGCTACCTTGTGATTGTCAGGTCGTTACCACGTTACCAATGTAATAAGAGATGACTCTTAACACCTAGCTGTAAAGTTGACCTTGAATTCTGAAAATAACTTGAGTAACCGCTTTGCACCAGAAGCCAGATGGATCCAGATCCAGTAAGGTCACCACTCAGGGTTCCACCCGTTGCTCCCCTGCAGTCTAAATATGGTCACCCCCAATCGCTGGTAGCAGAAATTCCAAGAATGTGAAGGCCAGTATCCCGAACTTGAAGCTTCAAAACCTTCCACAAACCAATGGGTGACGTCCCCTTGACGACGTCCAATATACAGTATATGGTCGAGACTCAAAAAGCAGAACAATGAAGTTTCACGTCTATCTGGACCTAAAGGCAAACTGAGCTTGAGCCTCACCAGGAATGGCACCTGCCAGCATGACGCTGTGGTGTGTGAAGGTGTGTGTGTAGTACTGTACTGTACTGCTGTGGCTGTGTTTCTATATTTGGGAAGGTGCTTGTCATTTTGAAAGTTGCGAGGGTGAAACCTGCTGTGTGTGTGACCAGGAGGCTTGTAGCAACAGAAGGGGGTAAACAAGCTGACCTTTAGTGCTTTGATCAACCGGGAGGAAGGGGATGAGCTGGAGGTGTCAGCAGGAAGGTTAGGAGGAGGGGAAAATCTATTCCAGCAGGAGAAATGTGTGCTGCTGGCTATGTCAGTATATATATACCCACAGATATCTGGAATTCAATTCAATTCAATATCCATCCGTCTGTATCATCTATCAAGTCATCCCTTACCTCAGCCAACGGCACGATCCCCTGGATGTCTGCGTTGCTGATGTAGAGGTGCGAGACTTTCTCTGTTTGCCTGGAAGTCGTCTGCATGCCAGTTGGGTACTCAATGTTCCAGTGTAGAGTCTGGGTTGGCACCAGGTTGATCACATTATCCACCTCAAAGTCCAGCTGCATCACCTCGTATGATGGACTTTCTAATCTACAAGGAAAGGAGAGGAAAAAACGGAATTTCAGGGTATTGAATCTTTTACATTTTCTGTTTTTAGCTACTTCCTGCAATTAACTCCTTTGACAAGCCACCTGACAGGCCGGACAATGTAAAGGGTGCCTTGTATAACATTTAAAAAATAAATCTGAGGCAGACATGAGTATATTAGTACATATACGAGATTGATGCTAAAGATGATGAAAAAAACATTGCATTGGCCAAAGAATATTGTATCCAGGTCTCATTCAGGTCGACATGTCAACTTACTCATAGAACAATGGTCTGTCACTGGCAAAAGCCATCAGGAGAGAAACCCGGCAGTAAGGTCAGTAAGAAAAGGTACTTTAATGCACAAAAGACCAGAACAATAAAATCCTTCACAATCTTGAGAGCTGAGGAAAAAATATGTAGATCCCTCCACACAGACACTAGATGGGATTATGATGGTAATATAACCCAGGATGAAGATGGGGAGGATCTTAGAGATGGAAGTGATGATGAGTGCTTCTGCCTTGAGGACTGAGAGTCATATAATGCTATCCAAAAATAATGATACATTTATAACTTAAAGATAGATGCCATTCTGCTTCATGCCTTCACCAAAAGGCCTGTGCAAGTGTGCTTGAGTGCCTCTCCCTGTATGACGGTGAGGGTGTTATCATATTGTTCTGCTTACATATGTGTTGGGCATAGCCACGGCCTAGTAGCTCGAGATATTTTGGATGGACACTCATGCCACATCTACTTTAGCTTAGCTTGCAATCTGAAAACAAGGACTCTAGTTTAAAGTAAGAACTCTGTACCTCAAAAGCCACTGTGCACGTGATTCCATGAGACATTACCACAAAAACAATTATCATAAGAATCTGTTCATGAAATATCCCATTATTAAAATAAATGAAAGATTATTTTCAGATTGCTTTCCTTCCTGAAAACTATAGCAAATGTGCTACTTTATAAAGTTACAGATTTGCTACTTCATTACTATGCTAACAACCGGCATTTATGCTAGCTAGCTTCCATGAATTTACACATTTATTTATTATTACAATTTTTCACAATTGTTAACACGTTTATCAAAACAATAACGGCGTTCTCCAAACTGCACACACAAAACTGAAAACCTCACATAAGAATGCTCAGCCTGACTCCCTTTGCAAGATGACTCTTCAAATCTCTTCACTGTTCACAAAATGGAACTCGTATTTTCATTTGGTTCACACACCACATTTTCAAATCACACACACACACACACACACACACACACACACACACACACACACACACACACACACACCATTCATGGAGTACACAACTAAGCATTTGCTGCACACTGAAGTGCAACATGAAAACACAAACATAAAAAAGAACAAATATGCAGCAAAAATAGTATTATTTTGGTAAACACAGAGATACAGTATTGTAAACCTGTCTGCCCCCCCCCCCCCCTTCACAAAAATGAATTAGGCATCCTTGTCCTCCTCTTCCTCCTCCTTGCCCCCCTCTTCCACCTCCTTGTCCTCTTCTTCTACCTTCTTCCTCCTCTTCATCTTTTACCCCTCTCCTTCTCTGGTTGTCTCTCTTCAAAGTTCTCCATTGTTCACCAAACTAAACGGAGGTTCAAGACACTTTTATGCTGCAGTCCTGATTACAAACGACTCAACAGACTTGAATGTTTAGAGATTTGAATATTTGTGTGTTGTAGGTGGATGCTTTGAGATAGAAGAATAAATGCGTACATTCATGAGAAGTTAGCTAGCATAGATGCCAGTTGTTAGCTTCATAATAAAGTAGCAAATCTGCGACTTTATAAACTCACAAATTTGCGACTTTATTTCTCGGAATATTGCCCCACCTCTCTCGACTCCATTTTTTTTCCTACTCTGGACCTAATACGCCGTCGTAGTTTTCCGATTCCTACATACAGAAATTTCTCATTTTGACAACGTGGAGTCGTGCTGCACATGCACTATGTAGTCATTACCTGCTTTGTCTATGTGCCTGTCAGGCATCCTGCCTCCACCTGCTGCCAGCAGGAATCACATCCAGTTGTATCATTTACACAGAAATGTCTTTATACAGAAATGTCGAGCCCTGAGACAAACAATGTCACTGTTATTATATAAATACCAGGTATTTGGGATTGTGGTCGGATTCAGAAGAAAGTAACGACTGAATGAGTCAAAATAGAAGGAAATGCCTTCACGCTAGCAGTAAAATGTGTCTGAGGTGTTTTGAGCAGACAGAGCACAGAGAAACAGCAGGTCCTAAATAAAAACACTATCTGAATTGTGACAGTACATTTTCCACGGTCAAGATAGCAGTGAAATATACCCACTTACCCAGTGAGTGCAACACAAATAGTCTCCTGGGTGGGATTTTGGAGATAAACATTCAACACACTCACGACTGTTTCACAGCATCAAGAGAAATACTTTAGATGCTGTTTAGCGACTGAAAATATCTCTGACTGTGTTTTTGACTCCTTTTTTTATTTCTCCGTCACTAACTCACACATGTCCAGCGTCTAGTGGAAGGTGAATTAGAAAGAATGGAGCAGCTGTAAATTGATTTTTGAGCCAATGTTTAATAGCTCCGTCCTACACACGCACACACACATACACACAGATATATAGGGGTTAAAGATCATGACAAAGCCAATTGCTGAGGGCCTGTGATATCTGCCGTCTCTCTCTCTCTCTCTCTCTCTCCCTCTCTCTCTCTGTGTGTGTGTGTGTCTGAGTGAGTGTGTGTGTCTAGGGAGGGTCTGGTGAGCGATGTGTTACACAGACAGATTAAGGGGAGAAAACTGATGGGTGTCAGCTCCCCTTGACCTCTTCCAGGTTCTTCCATCATGCTTGCTTTTCATTCATCTGTCTCTACCTGTCTGTCTGCTTCTCTCTGTCTCACACCAAACCCAACCTGACATCGTTTTAAAGTCACCGCATCATAAAGCACAAACGTGGCTTTGCTCCTGATTTCGGATTTTGGTCACAAACCACAGATTTACCTCAGCCTTCCATTGGATCCCCTGTAATAAAAAAAGCCTCTGCTTCATTTCATCATTTCTTCATTACTGGCTGTTGTTAAGTATAACAGGTAACTATGGATGCTGTGGGTGGGACGGTATGGGATTTCAGTGTGAATCATGATAAAAGCCTATCAAACAATAATGTGCCTAATACTGCAGCTGAGTCAGTGTTCTGCTATCTGAGACGCTGTTTAGGGCTCAACTAAATACTTCACTTGCACAAGCACGCATACTGTCATGCATATACATACCATCTTGGTATGTAACCATGCTGGTTACATGCATGGTGCCTTTTCAAAATAAACCTGTCTTCACAGGAAGTTTAGGCGATAAAACCATGAGGTTTAGGGCTGACAACAACTCAGAATCCCACAAAATGTCAAGGTTTAATTTGAGTTTCAAAACAGGACACGAACATACTAGATGAGAGATGAAGACAGCACAGCTGCTGTAGCAACGCTGCAAAAACTTTTCTCTGTTTTGTTTGAGGGGCGGCCAAAGCTCTCTGTCCTTGAGGAGCCATTTGCTGAGGAGGACACGGCAATTGAAGTAAGAACAGAAAACAGTGTCAGCATTACAGAGGAGGTTCAGATGGAGGTACAGCTCGACGGCGGTCTACACTGACCTCAGTGAGTCCAGTGATCTGGTGGTGGTACAAGACTGGCACTTTGCCAATGCTTTCAGACTTGGCGGTCAGCTTTCTCTCTGTGCAAGGGTCCTCTATACTCTGTAACAGTACATGTTCTACTGCTGGGGACACTATTAGCTACGAGCAGGCTGCTCTGTCGCCTGAGGAAGCAGACATGTTGACTTTTCTGCTGAGTGAAGCCTCTGTACACAGCAGTTTTTATTTGCCATGGTTAATTTGATCTTCTATGTTTAATTTATTTGTACGTAAATATATAAGACATATTTGCCATTGTGACAGTAGTTTAGTAGAGCAGTTGACTGATAATCTGAAAGCTCCGAGTTCAATTATGGCTTAATACATTTTTATTCATTGATATTATGTTAACAGACAACTTTAAGTTGTGATAAATAGGTTTATTTTAATGCTGTAAAAAGTGTGTAAAAATGCCATGGAGCTGGAAAATAGAACTGAAGATTTGCACCATAGTGTGTGATTTCATTTTTTGAAATGGATTTTATAAAATTGGTTCTCTGAAAATGACTTATACTGTAAATGTGCAGTATTAAAGTGCTACTGTATTACTTATTTAAATGTAGATTTATTATAACTATAATATAATGCAATTTAATGGTTTGAACCATAAAAATGGCTCTGTACTTTTACAGCTGATCACATGTAATTTTGTTGGTAATGTGTATGGAAATGTTTTTACGTTTTACAGTGAGCCCTCATCCCAGACAGCCTCTTCTCCTTGTGAATTTCTGAAAGAGGCTGTGCCTGATCGCCCTGGATCTCTTCCTGCTCTGATCCAGCAGGGAATCCCTCTCCAGGGTCTGATGTCTCTGCCTATCCACAACATGCGCTTGGACACGGTGGCCGTCATATCCTCGTCCTCTCTTCTCCGAACCACCATAATAGTGGAAATCTTCAACGCGGCCTCTAACTGCTTCCCTGGAGCTGCGTTCACTGACCTCCTGGATTTGCTCCTGGGACTGCTGCAATCGTGTCCAATACCAACAGGGTGACAGCTCATGCAGGGACGAATGATGTAGCAGTCTGAGATGACCACAAGGACTTTTTTAGTTACTGTTTTTATTTCCAGTCCTCTGCCCACACTGGCCCATGGAGCAGGGGGTTTCAGCACAGTCCTCAGCCTCCACGCATGGCTTCAGTCCGCCTGCAGAGCTCACAATATAGGGTTTATGGAGAATTTTAATCTGTTCTGGGACCATTTCTCCCTCTTCAGGACTGATGGAGTCCACCCCAACAGGCTGGGAAGCCAAATGCCAGCGGCCTGCCGTGCGGTTCCCTCGATGTAATTGACTGTTTACACCCGGCTCACACCCTCCACCTCAGAATACTGGTCCCCTTCTCACGGGGGAAATTTTAATGCAGTAAAGCACAAGGATCCGCTTCAGAAAAAAATCAATCTACCTGCCCTGAGTCATGTCCCTACAAAATGGACACAATTAAGATTATGCTTGTGCACTCAAAAGCACATATAACAGGAATTTTTTCAGTGATATAGATTGTAATTATCTATTTAGAGGAAAGAGAGTTATTCAGGATTTCTGAATCCTGAATAACTCTCTTTCCTCTAAATAGATAATTACAATCTATATCACTGATAAAACTGGCTGTGGAGTTGCCTGGTATGCAAGTCACAAATATGCACACTCGATAACACAAATTGAACTGAAATGGAGACGTTGCAATTGGTTGTAAATTTTACATGTCAACATGACAATTACTGTCACCTTTAAGACTTCAAATGTCAGTGCGATCGTCGATGTGTCGCAGCTCGCGTCATAAAATCAGTAAAAAAAATGAAGGAGCTTCTTATATTGTGTGATATGAATCAGGACTGGAATGTCATCTCCAAATCATTGAAAGCAATACTGCAATAAAGCGTGGTATCTATCAATTAATCAGAGAGGTGGCTCGGTAACACTTGCAGTCCAGAGCGTTGACCTTATATCGACAAATCAACCCTTTATATATGCACTGTGTGGAGCAAGTGATCTCATGGGAAGGCATACGCGAGATTAAAGGACATTTTGTGCGTCATAATAAGCATTTTAGGCTTTTTGCCTGTCATTTCGTGCCAAAACCACTTGATCTGACTTCAGAAAAACGTTGTGCTTAGAGTGAGTAGTAGTTTCTCATGTTACATATTCACGTGTCTGACAGTCAATACACACTACATGGTGTAAAATGACACACAAGAAGCAAGTTGTGCGGTTGTTATTGTGTACTGAATGAAGTAAAAATTGTTGTGTGAGACCAGGCCGGTAACTCACACCATGATATCAGCTCACTCACTTAGGGTCTGTACATTATTTATTTTAAGACCCACGGGAGGGATTTTCGGACCTCTGATCACTTTATGCATAACCCCCCCAGCAATATCACTTATTTTGACATGACCCTGCAGTCGACATGGCACAGAATAAATATGCCCCCCCCCCCCCACCTCGGACAATTTATCGACACGCGCCCCCGGTCCGACCTGAGGCAGCAGTGAAGACGCACCAGAGCGCGTGAGACAGAGGAGGATTGTCTCCAGCTACACCCGCACCGGGATTTATTCACGGAGCACCAGCCGGATCACCCAGCGCAATGACCAGTAAGTTGAGCTGCATTCTCCCCAGTGTGGTGCGAAACGGCCCCTCTCGGATATCTCCCATCATCAGAGGAGATCGGTCTATGCAAATGACTCCCTTCATTACGTAACAACGGGAGCTGGAGCCCTGTTGTACCAGTGGGTGGGCTGCAGAGACCATGCAGGAGTCACTTGTTTTCCTCATCCTGGGAGTTGACAGGCTCAGGGAGGACCAGCTTATAGGTGTAGAGACCTGAGAAAACATGTTTTTCATTATACCTTTAAACAAATGAATGTGTTGCTGAGATGTATTTTATACTGAATGGTCCCTTAGTTATGCTGTTAGGAAAACCATGAAAACCCAGAGAAGCCAGACTTGTGGCTTTATCTAAATAAAAAAAAGAGCTATAGATTGGAGCAATGAAATGCCATTTGAAAGCCCAGAACAAATTCTGGTTCAGCTCTGAGCAAAAGCTATACCAGGGCATGCAAGATCCAATCTTGTCTCAGAGATGTACTACTGAACTCTGCGAGGCTAATGCTGTCGATTTCCCAAAACCAATTTATTCAAACTGCTTCTAAACCCCAAATTATGGAAAATAAAATGGTACAATATTTCTTTACAAGGCACTCTTATTACTGAAGCTGAAGAGATTGCACTATGAATTATTATTATTATTATTATTATTATTATTTTGTTTTACATCTGTTCAAAACTATCATCTTACTTCCTCTTATACACCTGCTTCTTCTTCTACGTCCCACCAGTTCCCCGAGATCACACAGAATGAACTGCCTGATATTTTCAACCCTTTTGAAACATTCTCATGCTTGTGATACAGTACGTATATAATATGTTTACTGCAATTAAATCATAGCAAAATTGTTTATTTTGGGTTCATACCACTAAACCCGCCAAAGTGTGGCATGCTAGATACAGTGACGACAGCTCAGTGAATTTCACCGAGCACCTGATGTGATGAGCTCAGACAGGACGAGGTTTGGTTTCGCAGCGTATCTGGGACCTGGACTGGGACTTCCCGGTATATCTGACCAAAGCAGCAATAGCGGTTATTTAAGCCATGTTAAGGAAATCTTGTTAGTGTGTACGTGGAGGAAAGCCCCGCCTCCTCTCCGTCAGACACAAGTGACATCAATAAACACAAATCCCGTGGTCAACACGTGAACACAGTATTTACTGAACATGTACTTCACTCCAAGGTCACACCACTGGAGCCATTTTATTGATATTTATAGAGCCTTTGATACAGTGAATCATCATATTCTGATGAACAAACTCGTTTCTATCTCCTGTGTTAACGGTGCTCTCCTCGCATCCATCCATCTACGGCACAAATAATAGAGCCATAAAATGTTACTTTCAGATTCAAAACAATAACCAACTGCTCCAACTCCAAGACACGACTCAAGTCAGGAATACATCACTAGATCAATTTTGCATGCACTTATTCCATTACTGCCTAAGACAAACAATTCACTCTGATGAACACTTAGTATCAGTCATAAACTGTCAATAACCCTCTAACACAAAAACATCCACTTCTGCCGTCATTGATTAGGATTTAATTATTTTTAATGCACAATTTGCTTTTTAAGGTGGACATATTTACATTTACATTTAGGTCATTTAGCAGACGCTTTTGTCCAAAGCGACTTACAATGAGTACATTTGTCAAAAGAAAGAAAGAAAGAAACCACAACATATTGACGATAAAGTAAGACAAAAAAATAGAAACAAGTGTTAGATCCTCATCTGAGTAAAGTAGTAGCTGTTCAGCAAACCTTAAGAACAACAGTGCTATGATCAAAGTGCTAGAGGTAAGGGTTTTTTTTGGGGGGGGAGGTTAGCGTCACTGTCAATGTAAATCCAATACAGTATTTCTATACATACGTACTGTACATGATCATCCAGTCTATGTGTAGAAATTCAGTCTTTATTTCTTAGCCCTTTTTGTTTGGTTAGCAACCTAGTTAACTAAGAACATAACCGGCCTGTCTATTGTTCACCTTTATGTGTCCAGCTTTGTTGTCCTTGTCTCTCGCTATTATATCTAGTGCTTTGTAGGTGCATTGTGAGCGATGTTAATCGAAGGGAGTCATGCTCCTTGTATATGCACGGATACTTACGAGTGATACTACTGATTTTAGTTTATGTTGCATTTACATCACATGAGGTGCCAATTTACAGGATTTCACATCATGAGACAACTGAAGACAATTGCAGGAAAGTAAAGTTTTAGTCCTGGTTAGTTTAGGATTTCCATTTGAACGTAAATGATCAAATAGTGCTCAACATGTAGCAGTTTGGAGTCTGTTTGCTGATAAATGAGCTTCAGGTTTTCATCATAGTGTGCATATTTCCATTTTTTGTGTATACATTTTTTAGTATAAAACCTGTTTTTTTTTTGCACCCTCAAATCCATTGCTGTCAATGTAGACAAATGAAAGGCGAGAATGACGTGAATGGCAGTGCGCAAGTGTTCTCAGGCGTCTGTTTTTCAGGACACAATGGCTGCGCCCCGATATAAAAATATACCAACTTTATGAGAGCTGCAATGTGCGCCGCAATGGTTGCTAGCGACAGCAGGTAAAACTTCTCAAGTACCTTGGATAAAAGGATGAACGCAGCACATATAGTGTTTTCCATGCATTGACATTGACAACATTTTAAAAAAAACTCTACATTTTTTTTACTGGATTTATTGTCACAACACAGTTTATATTGCTGAAGATGTATAAATATTGGAATACATTCATCAGTAGGCCATATGCTCAGAGTCACCATTGCGTTATCTCCTTTGACGAAAGAAAGTGGCTTAACAGAATTTTTTTTTAAATTAAAATCTTTGAGATTGCCACTTTAAAAAACACTGTACACTGACAATATAGCACCATATCCAATTAATGTGGGCCCAGCCACCTTGAATAACAGACTGGGACTGACGTGAGGATGTGAAGCGTTCGTGTTTGTTTAGTCTTGAGACGCTTCCTTATTATCAGGCACCAATTCGGATACATCAGAACTTCAGACGTGAACATTTTTGAAAAGTCAAAAACTGGTAATTACAGTAACTATGATCTGACATGAATGCAACATTAGTTGACGGAAGTTGTCTAGGTTGCATTTCCACAACAAGCATCACTCTCTTTCTTTGTCATTCCAATCACCCCTTCAGTCTACCCTGTGCAATCACTGTTCTCGAGTAATACGAAGTGTGATGAGTGTCTATCTGCAGGACACACACCAAATTACAGTTGTTTCTATGAGACGCTGCAAACAGTGGTAAAGAAAGAAAACTTCTCCACATTCTATCAATTTTTGTTGAGGGCCACCATGTTCTGTGTGTGTGTGTGTGTGTGTGTGTGTGTGTGTGTGTACCCATCAACTGAATAACCTATATCAACTTGTAGGTTATACTCAAAGGCAAGGCAAGGCAATTTTATTTGTATAGCACCTTTCAACAACAAGAAAATGCAAAGTGCTTCACATAAAACATTAAAAGCATTGGAGAGAAAATGTTAAAACACACTAATAAAATAAAATAAAAATAAATAAAAATAAGAATATCAAAGGAATTAAAATTACAGTGCAGTGTAAGAAGTTCCTAGATAGTATTGTTTACTGAAAGGCAGTGGCAAACAGAAAAGTATTAAGTCTTGATTTAAAACAGCTGAGATTTGCAGCAGACCTGCAGCTTTCTGGAAGTTTGTTCCAGATATGTGGTGCGTAAAAACTGAAGGCTGCCTCTCCATGTTTGGTTGTGACTCTGGGGACACAGAGCAGACCTGTCCCAGACCATCTGAGAGGTCTGGATGGTTCGTAGCTAAGCAGAAGGTCAGAAATGTATTTTGGTCCTAAACCATTCAGTGCTTTGTAAACCAGCCGTAGTATTTTAAAGTCAATTCTTTGACAGACAGGAAGCCAGTGTAAAGATCTGAGAACCGGAGTAAAATGATCCACTTTTTTGGTCTTAGTAAGGACTTGAGCAGCAGCATTCTTAATTAACTGCAGCTTTCTGATGGACTTAGACATCCAATCATTGATTTGTTCAATGCATCTAATCAGTACTGGACTATAGTCCCCTGGTGATATTGTTATGTAAACTTGTGTGTCATTTGCGTAGTTATGGTAACATATTTTGCTGTTTTTCATGATCTGAGCCAGTGGAAGCATGTAGATATTGAACAGACGAAGCCCCAGAATGGAGCCTTGGGAACTCCACATGTAATGTTTGCCTGCTCAGATGTGAAATTACCTCCTTCAGGTAGGATTCAAACCATTTAAATACTGTGCCAGAAAGTCTCACCCAGTTTCCCAGACGGTCTAGGAGTATGTTGTGATCGACTGTGTCAAATGCAGCACTGAGATCCAGTAATACTAGGACTGAAATTCTACCATTGTCCGTGTTTAAGTGGATGTCATTGAAGACCTTAACAAGAGCTGTATCGGTGCTGTGGTGTGGTCTAAGTCCTGACTGGAAGACATTAAAACAGTTGTTCAGTACCATGAAGTCGTTCAGCTGCTAAAAACTGCTTTTTCGACGATTTTACTCAGAAATGGGAGGTTTGATATTTGTCCATAATGGTTTGATGCATGTATATCAATATTAAGGCAGCAGGAGGAGGATTTCAGATGTTGTATGATGTTCTCCAATGGTTATGACATGAAGTTGTGCCATGGTATTTGAAATGATTTTGAGTGGATACATGGACAACACATGTCCTGCACCTGATGTGACATTGTTGAATAAGTCCATATCAATGATACAACACAGTTCTTGAGTCCCTCTGTCATGGAGTTTGTCAACATACTGTAAATATTAAAATCACCAACAGTAACTAACTACACAGTCAAAGTCAATACAGATTATAGTCAGTAGTTCAGAAAAATCATCAAAAAAGGTTGCACGGTATGTAGGTATCCTGTAGACATTTAGGAACATAACTCAGGAAGAAGAATTCAACTGAAGAGCCACGTATTCAAAGGATGCAAATTTTCCATAAGATATCTACTTGCATTGGAGGGAATCGTTAAACAAAACAGCCACTCCCCCTCCTTTCGTGTGCACTCTAGCTTCACTCATAAAACTGTAGTTAGGAGGAGCTGATTCAATAAGAACAGCAGCACTGTTATTTTGATCTAACCGAGTCTCAGGTAAGAACAATCAATCAAGATTGTGCTTAGTAATAAAATCATTGATTAAAAATGTTTTCCTGTGTGTTAAAATATTTATCTGCCCAATGTTTTGGGACTGGCTGTGGTTGATGAGGAATGGATGCTAGATTTGATAAATTTGCAGAATAGGTTGGGTGCTTCTTGCTTAGCCTTTTTTTATTTCTTCTCAAGGCTGGAACTGAGGAAGCTACCAGCGTATTGGGCCCCGACTTATCCTGGAAAAATTCATGAGTGGGATCCGTCCTGTAGCTTGAGCCCAGCACATAACAGTTAGAGCTTGCTATATTTTGTACATAAGTAACTGTGACGCAGGAGATAAAATAGGTTAGAGATGAGACGTTTTATTGCCAGCCTATTTAGGCACAGTCCATCAAAGAACGAAGTAGCGAGAAGTATTACTTCATATTTTCCAGAGAGGAACCTTAAACACAGCAGAGGTTCATGTCTCTCTCACACTTACGGACACATGTACACAGGCAACGCACAAGCTACATACCTTTCCCTCCCTGTCTGACACACACACACACACACACACACACACACACACACACACAAGAACCACCCAGAAAAAGTTGAGTATGTTTGGGTGCAATGCAATCGCTGGAGCTGAAAAAGCAATGTGTCTGCAGTGACAGGTTCATTCAGGTGTTAGCTCTGTCCCAACCAGAAGGCTCCAAAACAATATTACACTGTTCTCTAGTGGATACGTGCACACACACACACACATACACACACACACACACACACACACACACACACGTGCACACACACTCACACGCGCACAGACATTTGACCATTGCTTCGGCAACACTCAAAACCAACCAAACAAAACCGCTGGAGAAGTTTTTTTCTTTCTCACTGTCTCTGAATATGTGTTCCTTCATGCAATGCTGACCTTCCGCTATTATACATAGTGGTGTAGGTTCA
>NC_139936.1:22768694-22828694 GCF_963514095.1 Eutrigla gurnardus
CAAATTTACTTAAGTAAAAGTAAAAAGTATGCTGCTTTGAAACTACTCATAGAAGTACAATTTTTCCAAAAAGTTACTCAAGTAAATGTAACGGAGTAAATGTAGCGCGTTACTACCCACCTCTGTGATTTATACATATGTTCTCAACACTGACGCGTACGCTGTTGAAAGGTATCAACAACAGCTTCGGTTGTAGTACTTATATTTATTCATTTTTCTTCAACGTCAGTCTCCTTTTTGTCCTTTGCTTAACCCGAGCCAAGCCACTGGTCCATTATCCATTTCACCAGGCTGCCACCTCATGCACATAACCTTCCTCTCTGCCCATCTCCGTCGCACACACAGAGACACCGTTGGTGGGGAAGAAGTAATGGGCTATTTCCTGCCATAGTGGCTGTCTGATTGCAAATAGGCCCTTCTCCAACATGCACGGACCCCCCATCGAGCCCCTTTACACACAAACGCACTCATGCCTACACCCACTGTGTATTATTCTTGTTTGCTCTTTCTTGCTCATACCTACCCCCCTACCTCGACGGCCACATAGTCTCCCCCACCTCTCTCCCCTCTCTCCCTCTCTCTCAGACATACACTCATGCATGCACAGACTTATTTTATCATTCACTTAAAAAAAGCACAACACAATCCAACAATCCGATCCCTCACAACACATCCTTTTCTCATTCTAAACAACAGCGACACATGAGGGGACATCCAGACCCCCCCCCCCCCCCCCCACACACACACACACACACACACCCGGATCTAGACCAATATGCAACATGCAAATGCTTTTAAGAGAAGCTCAGCAAAGGGACACGAGTGTGCGTCTGCACCTGTGTCTCCATGTCTGCGCTTACTTAGATGGTCTCCCAAGTGTCATGTTTTGTCTTTTTTAGTTCAGAGATGTAATGCTCTGTTTTTAAGGGGGACACACAGCAGAAAGAGTTAGAGGAGACAGGAGAGAAGAACATTTAGCCAAGCTTGAAGAGCTCCAAGATGGCACTGGCATTCATTTTCAATTACTTGTATCTTAATCTCGTGGGTAAGATGTTTACAAGAAGGCAACTTATCAAGGGAGGCGAGTTTGGACCTTACTTTGAGTAAACCAGAAAGCTGTTGGCATGATCCTTCCACTACTGCACACCAAAGGCAGGACATGGACTTTGATGAGTCATCACTAGAAATATAAATGGGTTGTGACTCATATTTGATCAGTGCGAGACTCTTGGGTTTGACGTTTGGTGTCTGTCACACACAAAGCCTGGATATAAGAAGTGGACACCCACAGTGCTCACGTGTAAAATGTGAATGTTTTAATGGACTGGATAAACAATCAATTGTTATGGTCGTATCAGATGATGAAGATTTATAATCAATTATTTTTTTAAAGAGGTACATAGACTCTTATATAGGAAAAGCACCTTGTGAATTAATTTTAATTATTAAAAAAAGGCTATTGGTAATGTTTCATTACCTTTTGACTGCCAAATATGATAACTGCTGTAATTAACTGATCGAAGGCCCTCAATAATGTACAATCAATAAGAAATAAGACATATCTGCCCCTACTTTACTTTCTGTTTCATTTTAAGCATTCACACACATGAAAGACTCTGAGAAAAGAAGAAGAAAAAAGAGAATCTGAGAGAGTAAAGCGGGGTGAAAGAGAGACATCAGGAGTTAAACGAGAGGATGAGAAGACTGAGGGGAAGACAGGCAGAAAAAACAGACAAAAAGAAAACAGGGCGGGGAGAAGGAGATACATAGGGGGATTTAAATCTCAGCAAGGTTCTCAGCATCAGACTTTATCAGGACGACTCTGGTTTGTCTAATTGCTGCAAAATAACAGATGAGTTATCATCCTGATGAGATGTGGATGATGCTCTGCTAACAAGTGACATCGCGACGTTCATTTCCACATATCTCCGAAGATCTCATTAAGCCGACACATCTCCTCCCACTCACTTACCTCACATAACCCTTGTTCCTGAACGCAGGCAACCTCAACTCTGATCGTTTGACAGATTGTCGCTGGGTTTTTTTTCATGTCATGTTGGCATTTTGCAGCTTCAGTGCAGTTGGGTTGATGAGTTACAGGGTGAGCTGGAGCACAGATGTTAAGACTAAAACAAAGTTGATCACTAAGAAACCTGAAACATTTCCACAGGCGAAACAAAAATCAAAAAGGGATATTTGAGTCATTGATTGGTTGATAATTCTGGTTTATTACACCTTGTGTACATCTTAATTTTCCCATCCACACTTGTAGACGTTATTCTGGAGCAGTGTTTCATCCCTTGGTAGACATATTTAGCTGTGTAGGAAGATGACATTCTCATCCTTAAACCCTCCAGCTAAGCTCTGATGGGGTGAAAACATGAGTGATCACAACCCTGGACCTATTTGAATTGAGTTAAAAAAAAAATGCATTTGGAAAAAACAAGTCCAAAAAATTGTGTTTTTTTTACTGAAACGTGGCCGTGTAATCATCAACCTACCACTGAACTTTGCACTGTAATTGCTTAAAAAGGGCAGAGAAAAGGAAGGTTCCCTTATTTGAATGGTTGTTAGAAGGAGGAAAATAGGTTCCCCTCTCTCTAAACTCTCCAGATAAACTTTTCACTGAAATTGTTTTCTATTTCTTCCAAAGCTGCCTTTAAAAAACAGAAATAAACCCGAAACCTTACTGGACAGAAATCACCTGGTTGTACACCATGTCGGCTCTGATTTACACTTTATTAGTTCCCATTGCACTTAAATCCCCCTTCACCAATCTCTCTCAGTTACAGACGCACACACACACACACACACACACACACACACACACACACACACTCTCTCTCTCTCTCTCTCTCTCTCACACACACACACACACACACACTCTCTCTCTCTCTCTCTCTCTCTCTCTCACAGACACACACACACTCTCTCTCTCTCTCTCTCTCTCTCTCTCTCACACACACACACACACACACACACACTCTCTCTCTCTCTCTCTCTCTCTCACACACACACACACACACACACTCTCTCTCTCTCTCTCTCTCTCTCTCACACACACACATACACACACACTCTCTCTCTCTCTCTCTCTCTCTCACACACACACACACACACACACACACACACACACACACACACACTCTCTCTCTCTCTCTCTCACACACACACACACTCTCTCTCTCTCTCTCTCTCTCACACACACACACACACACACTCTCTCTCTCTCTCTCTCTCTCTCTCTCACACACACACATACACACACACTCTCTCTCTCTCTCTCTCTCTCTCTCACACACACACACACACACACACACACACACACACACACACTCTCTCTCTCTCTCTCTCACACACACACACTCTCTCTCTCTCTCTCTCTCTCACACACACACACACACACACACACACTCTCTCTCTCTCTCTCTCTCTCTCACACACACACACACACACACACACACACACACACACACTCTCTCTCTCTCTCTCTCTCTCTCTCTCTCTCACACGCACAGGCCCACAAGATCGATTTGTGGGGGCTTTTTGAAAAATCTGGTGCACAAGCAGAGTGACAGCTACCAACAACACCACACACACACACTCTCACACACGCACACACACACACACACACACTTTAAAATCAGAACCGCATACAAGTGTCAGACATGTAACATTTGACATAGTCATCCCAACCTTTGTCCTCACTTCATGGCTGGTCTCACACACACTGACAGACAGACAGACAGACAGACTCTCCATCCTTTACCTAGTGTCTGTAATCAGATAGTAATTTAAAGGAACACTCGGTATCACACTGGTCTCTGCTTTCCTCCATCGTCCCTAACAGTGATGGTGAGCATTTAGGATATTTGTCTGGAGACGTGAAGGTCGGCCTTTTGACGTTTGGGCTAAAAATAAAAATGATATGAGCAATGACCATTTCTCTTGGACGGAGAAATAATGCTAGACTATTTGTAGCAAAGTGAGCAAGGATCCAGACCATTGCTCCTCCAGACTATTATCATGGTGCTTCTGCTCGACTGTATCGTGTTTTGATTTGATTTTTTTTTTTCATTTACCCCATCTAGGGAGGGCAGAGGTCACTCTCAGCTAAAGAAACAGATCCTTGGAGCAGTGTCTACGTTTTGCTTTGTTGTTCGATGTGTGTGTGTGTGTGTTTGGACGTGCGTGTTACAATCAATTTGTGGCAACAGTTAATTACTGTCGCTTAAAACTAACACTGTTATCGAGGGGATTCCTGCTAGCTCAGTCGGCAAAGTTGCACACCATGACCCTGCTATTTACTGTGGAAACAAAATGGAAATGTAGACCTTTTAGCACAGTGGTGTGTGTTTTATGAAAAAGAGCAATAATCCACTTCACACTGTGATTTACAATGAGGTAGAAGAGCCAAGAGGGTTTTAAGTAATCTGCATCTTATGGCTTTTTGCTTGAATGGGGCTCAACTCCCACAGTGAACATTAACTGTGGCATATGCAAAATACCCTGCATAAAATCAGTTTTTGTTGTTTTTTAAACTTTGTGTGTAATGACACCAATTGGAACATGGTCGTGTCTACAGTACAAACTTCTCTCCATTGGCCATCCCACTGTTTAATACCAAGTTATGTTTGCTTTTTATATTCCCGACACTCTGGAGAAGAAATCTATACCGAGCTGCGTGTGGAAATAAAGAGTCATTTATTTTGTATGTAGGGGTAGATGTAAACAGAGCACTTAGTCTCACTGATGTTACAGTGTTGGAAAACACAACAAAGAAAGAAAGTCAATGGAAAGGGCCAGGAGAGAGAAGCGTAACAGAGGAGAAACTATTACACCAGTCAGCACAACCAATGGCATAATGAAGACAAAAACAAGGGGGAGGAAGAAGAAAGAAATATGTTGGAGTTGCTATGATTTGGTAGATACAGTACACACTGTGTGGAATGTGAGATATGAGAACAGTAGTAAAGACGTTTGATGTGAGGGACTCAAAACTGTCATAATGCAATACAAATTGGTCACAGCCAGTGCACTTAGCCCGGTGCTCTGCCTCCAGGAGATGCAGACTCCTTTCTATGAACGAAACATGGATCATGGATGTGCAAATTGTAAAGACAAACACACACACACACACACACACACACACACACACACACACACAGTGTATGTGTCTTTGAGTGAACTCCTTTTTGTTTCCATTTCTTTAAATGTAGCGTTTGAATCTTTTTTTTTTACTCTTTTTATTGTTTTGGCTTCAGAATGGAGGATGACTCAATCCCTGGCTTTATATTGTATGATGGATTTCCCCTCCGACACGCACATACTCACACCCACACACTCTGACAGAGACTCCAAAAGAGGAGGGGAAAAAAGAGAGAAAGAATGAATTATTAATCATGCCGTCTAATTATGGTGTGTGGCCCTGAGAGAGAAATGATCCTGGGGAAATCACATCTAACAGTCATTTATCACAACAAATAGGGTGAAAAACACTGGTTAGCGGAGAAAAGTGAGGAGAGAGGGCACGAGAAGAGCGGAGATAAAAGGCTAACCCTCTGACTTCAGACTCTATTATTCAAATATGTTAAGGAGATGCAAGGAGAGGGAGTGGAGAGGAAGGGTAAAAGGAGAGAGACTAAAGTAGCAAATTAAGAGATGCTCAAGGGTAACTGGATCCCCATAAGAGCCCCTAAAGACCCCCGAAAGCTGGATTTACCCGCAACACACCTCAAATAACAAGGATTAAATATGTGGAAAAAGTGGTAAAAATAAAAACAAAATGTCTCTTCTCTGGAGGATATGTCAGAACAAAACTACTTTATGTTTACATCAATTTGAAAAACTATCATTTACTTCTGTTTGGTCATTTTTACTTTAAAACAAAGATGACATGTTGTCGATGCAATGAGGTTGCTTGACAGGGTTGTAGGTAACAGGTTGTAAGTGGCTAGTGGGCTAACAACATTTTGACGTCGGATGCTCCGTCTGCCCGGCAGCTCCACAGAGCAGACGGCATCCACCCGAAGCAGCCCAGGCTAGGCCCAGCAGCCCAGGCTACCTCCAGCTGCCCAGGCTAGGCCCAGCAGCCCAGGCTACCTCCAGCAGCCCAGGCTACCTCCAGCAGCACAGGCTAGGCCCAGCAGCCCAGGCTACCTCCAGCAGCCCAGGCTAGGCCCAGCAGCCCAGGCTACCTTCAGCAGCCCAGGCTACCTCCAGCAGCCCAGGCTACCTCCAGCAGGCCAGGCTACCTCCAGCAGCCCAGGCTACCTCCAGCAGCCCAGGCTACCTCCAGCAGGCCAGGCTAGCTCCAGCAGGCCAGGCTAGGCCCAGCAGCCCAGGCTACCTCCAGCAGCCCAGGCTAGGCCCATCAGCCCAGGCTACCTCCAGCAGCCCAGGCTAGGCCCAGCAGCCCAGGCTAGCATCAGCATCAAACTCAAGCACTACCGGTAAAAACTTCTTCTTTTTTTAAATTACTGTTGCTATCAAATCAATCCACATCAATAAACATGGGCCCAAAAGAAACCCAACAAGATGAGGAATCTCTTACTTTAACCACTGTGCATGAGCTTCTTGAGCAACAAAAAACTTTTTTCAAAGATCTGATGAATCAGCAAGAATCAAACTTCAAATCGTTTGTGAAAATGTTTGTCGATGCCACCACCCTAAGGGTTGACAACATTTTAAAAGATGTACAGGATATCAAAAACAGTTTGCAATACTCTCAAAAGGGCATGGATGATTTCCACAAAAAGCTGTCCGATAACTCTGCTGCCCTCAGTAAACTATCGAACCAGTGTCTTCTGGTACAACCCTCTATGGACAAAATCACTAACAAATCTGAATATTTGGAGAATCAATCAAGGAGAAACAACATCCTCATTGATGGAGTACTCGAGGAGAGGAATGAGACATGGCAAGCCACGGAAGCTAAAGCAAAACAACTGCTGGCTGAGAAGCTCGATCTTGACCCTAAACTAATCGAGATTGAATGTGCACGGCGCAATGGAAAATATAATGAGGAGTCCAACAGGCCTAGAACAATTTTTATGAAACTTTTGCGATTCAAAGATAAGGAAGAAATCCTGAGAAGAGGAAGCAAACTCAAAGGTTCTAAAATCTATGTCAACGAGGACTTCACCGAACGTGTGCGACAGAAACGCTCCGAACTGTGGCCACAGCTCAAAGAAGCACGGGACAGGGGAATGGTGGCCTATCTGCGCTACGACCAGCTGATTGTTCACCCACCTCGAGTCACAACACCTCGCCCAACTTAAAATGCTGTTAATTCCTTCCAAACTCATTTTTTAACAGTGATTCTCTTATTATGATGACCAACAACCTAGATATTTCTCCCTACTTACATGCTGACCCTGATAGTGACAACATTGACCCTGAGAACACATTAAACTCATGTAATTATTTTACTGAAGACTCTTTAAAATCAGTCTGTGTAGGAAAAAATATAAAAGATTTTAATTCCTTCACACTATTTCACTTGAATGTGAGAAGCTTACCAAAGCACTTTGAGTCTCTAACTGACTATCTTACATTATTACCTCTTCATTTATCGATAATGGGTTTTACTGAAACTTGGTTAAATGATTCTAAAGTGTCTTTTTATTCCATGAACGGCTATGATCATCTCTATCACCACAGAAAAGATAGACCAGGGGGCGGTGTATCACTCTATGTGAAAAATTATATCAAATACATCCTGCGAGAAGATCTATCAATTGATATTGCCAATACAAATTCTCATGTTGAATCCATCTTCATAGAGGTAGTGAATGCACCATGTTTTTCTGGCCGTACTGTCATTGGCTGTGTTTACAGACCACCAAATGGAAATGTTAACTCCTTTGTTGATAATCTGGACAAGCTTTTGAATTCCATTGAGAAAGAAAAGAAGCCGTGCTTCATACTAGGGGATTTGAACATAAACTTACTTCACGCCAATTCAGAAACATTTTTGAACACATTATTTGCTAATGCTTTCTTTCCCCTGATATCACAAGCCACTAGAATAACTTCATCAAGTAAATCTATAATTGACAACATCATTACCAACCATACAAATAAAAACGGATTATCTGGTATATTATTAACTGATATATCAGACCATCTTCCTATTTTTACAGTTTATCACTCCAATGAAATAGGTCAAGATATTACCAGAGTGTTGTTAAGGAACTTCAAGATGTCTAATGTGAAGAAATTTGAAAATAATGTATCTAGTAATCAATGGAATTCAACTTTGTCAACTTGTGATTTGATTAAAGCATACTCTAGTTTTAACAATGAATTCTTTGGCATTTTCAATCAATCCTTTCCATTGGAAAAACAATCCATTAAGCTCAAAATCCACAAATCTTGGCTGACCAAAGAGCTCAAAAAAAGCATATAAAAAAAACACAAACTATACAAAGACTATTTGACAAATCCCTCTCCCCTGAACTTTAATATGTATTCAAAGTACAGAAATAAACTCAACCATATGTTGAGAAAATCTAAGAGAAATCATTACCAACAGAAATTGAATACATCAAAAAATGATATGAAGAAGACATGGGCCATTATTAATGAAGTTATCAACAAACCCTCATCAAAAATTAATTCTCAGAGCATATTTTATAATAACGATTCTAGTATTGAGGATCCCATTGAAATTGCTGAAGAATTCAATACTTATTTTGTCAATATTGGTCCCGCTTTGGCTGCAAAAATCCCTCTAACACCACTCTATTCTAACAGTACAGGACCTCCTTCCAGTCAATCAATGTTTCATTTTTCTACTGTGGATGAAAAAGAAATATGGGATATTGTATCAAGTCTAAAGTCAACAAGTGCTGGTTTTGATGATCTCAAAATGAAATTAGTGAAGCAGTGTCTCCCCACCATTGTAAAACCACTGTGTCATATTTTTAACTGTTCTCTTCAATCAGGTGTAGTACCAGACCAACTGAAATGGGCTAAGGTTATTCCCATATTTAAAAATGGGGATCCATCACTATTTTCAAATTATAGACCAATTTCTTTATTACCTTGCTTCTCCAAAATTAATTGCACATCTTAAAGACAATAACTTATTGTATGATTATCAGTTTGGTTTCCGTGCCAAACATTCTACCTCTATGGCCCTGGTCCAATTAGTTAACAGAATATCTACAGCTTTGGACAACAAGGAACTCACAATTGGAGTATTCATTGATTTGTCCAAGGCTTTTGATACCGTTGATCCGAATATATTATTAACTAAGCTTCAGGCTCATGGGGTTTCTGGGACTGAGCTTGATTGGTTTAAAAGTTATCTGTTCAACAGGAAACAGTATGTAGTATGGAATGGAGCTAACTCGACTTACAATCATCTACAGTGTGGAGTTCCTCAAGGTTCCATACTTGGACCTCTTTTATTCCTTATTTATATTAATGATTTGCATTTAATATCTGATGAAGCTCTTTTTATTTTGTATGCCGATGACACAAATATTTTCATTACCGATAAAGATGAACACAAGTTGATAGATCGAATGAATAGCGTACTCGATCGGCTGGATAACTGGTTCAAATTCAACAAATTATCCCTTAATGTAGAGAAGTGTGCTTATATGATATTTAAGCCTAAAAATATTATTCTATCCGATCCTATCCAGCCAATTTTTATGGCGAACAATGCACTTGCTAATGTTTCCAATGTTAAGTTCCTTGGGGTTTTTATTGACCATAAGCTCAATTGGAAAAAACACATATCACAGGTGTCCAATAAATTGGCTAGAAACATTGGGGTTATTAGACGAGTAAGACACGTGCTGTCAAGGAAAATTTGTATGGATTTATATTACTGCCTTATTTATCCCTTTATATCCTATGGTAATATAGTATGGGCTAGTACATACAAAACCAGTGTAAATTCAATTTTTCT
Source organism: Eutrigla gurnardus (assembly GCF_963514095.1). Taxonomy (NCBI): domain Eukaryota; kingdom Metazoa; phylum Chordata; class Actinopteri; order Perciformes; family Triglidae; genus Eutrigla; species Eutrigla gurnardus. The sequence goes on from NC_139936.1 coordinate 22,778,620, forward strand.
GTTACAGAAAATTTTGTTAGATCTGTAACCAACTCCAGTTGGGACGCTCATAGTGCTGCATTATTTCGGAATCTGGAGTTGTTAAGCATATATGATGTGAATACTCTTCAGATCGGCACTTTTGTTTTCCAGTTTTTCAATAATTTACTTCCCTCTTCTTTTAACAGTTTTTTTATAACCAGGTCACAGATCCATAGTCATCAGACCAGATCTGTAGATCTCCTTCACCGGCAATTTTTCAGAACAAATCTGGGACAGTTTTCTATTAGGGACAGAGGTCCAGTCGTTTGGAACAGTTTTCCAGCTGCTCTACGTAAACACTCATCTTTAGCTACTTTCAAAAAATATCTTAAAATGTACCTAATTTTAAAAGCCTATGATAATGTGATAAACTGAATGTATGCTGTATTGTCTTTTTGCTTGTTAGTTACATCTTTACTTTGCTTTTTTACTTTTACTCAAATGTATTCTCATTTTTGTAAAATTACTTTGTAGTTGTTTTATCTCTTTAATTTTACTTTTGTTTGTCTTTTTTTTTCTTTTACTTTATTTTCTTTACCTTATTGTATTTTAATGTCAGGTGGACATCCTTAATAAGCCCCTCGGGGTTTCTTTTGTCCCACCCGTGCATCTATGTATGACTATGCAAATCTTTATGCCTTTTTTAATCTTGTTTATTTGCACAAATAAAAACTAATCTAAACTAAACAACAGCATTGCACATGAATGTCCTAGCAGCAAAGTAGCATCCGACCTTCTTTGCTCATGTAGTATAAACAATATGTATTATGGTTTCCTTCTGGAAAGACATGGGGAGCGACAGTGTGGTTGTGTGCAGGTCTTTAAAGTTAGACCAGAACAACAATATGGCTGCAGGTTCGAGCAAACCTTTCGTCAGAGTCCAACATATATTTACAAAAGCCCATATGTAAATAATAAAATTAAAGATGCATTTCTATTGCATCTCAAACCGGCGACATGCCGGCGGTTCGCAGCTAACAGTGCCACCATGGCAACAGTGCAAACTATGGCAAAAGTGCTGGCAGAGTTGGTGCTACATTCACATGCACTTAAAGCAGTGGCCGGCCTGGTCTGTCAACGAAGAATGGAGAAGCTGGGATAACAACACACACAGAGGGACGGGCTTCGTTCTCTGCTCCCGTAACGATACTCCACTATATCTTTACATGGCAAATAGTTGTTCGCTGCTATGTTTATGCTCCCATTATCAAATAGCTCCATTAATGCATTGGCTGTATTCCATTTAGCTGCTTCAGGGTCCTGGTATTGTACATGCTGGCTCACAGTCACGCCTCACTGGGACACTCGAATAGAACAGAGCAGTTATTAATGTTATTAGTGACACTTGATTTTGCAAATATAAATAACATTCGTGAGAGGTAATTTCCTGGAACTCATATCCACCTTCACTCCAATGCTTCTGTGTCTATTAGTGCTACGACTAGAGCGTCTCCTCACCTCCATGTCCTCGGCAGAATAAGTGATGTGAAATACAGAGTGCTGTGCCATTTTTTCAGAGGCTCATTATAAATGGCCTAGGTCATGTGCGTTTAGTCACCCTTGTCTCCCTCCAAGTGTTTCTGACTGCAATAACAGAGGAGCCCCCCCCCCCCCCCCCCCCCCCCCCTTACCTACCCTGTATGTTAATGCTCCATTACGATATACTGCTCAACCTCATAGAGGCCTTTACAAATCTATTTTCCAGCTGACAAAGTCTGACGCCCTCTCCTTCACAATTACACCCCCTCCTCCCTCCAATGAAGCAATACATCTGTGATTGGGCCTTGCGTATATTTAGCCACTAATAATATACACAGGGGCATGGGGGCCGTGCCATGATGTGCTGGGCTGGGTGGAGCTGGGTGGAGCTGACAGAGTGACTGAATCAGGCCAACTATCAAATCCAGCCTGTCAGCCATGCAGACCAATGGCCTACTCAGGCCTTTAAAAAATAAAATAAAATATCAACTCCCAGAAGGCCCGGCTCTCTGCCCCTCTGCCTCTCTCTATGTCTCTCTCTCTCTCTCTCTCTCTCTCTCTCCCTCTCTGACAGCTTGGAGGAAGGTGGGGTGATGGTGTGTGTGCGTGCCAGTGTGTGTAGGAAAGGCGGGATACAGGGAGAAGGATGGAAAAAGAAGAGTGATAGAGTAAAGTCGAGTGGTGGGCGCCGACAGAGAGATGGATAGAAATAGAGAGAAAGACGGAGCGCTGCTCTACCTCCGCTTCCCATCAAGGACACTGGGTTTACTTCCCCTCTGTCACTGTGCAACAACAGCACCTATAGAAGAGCTGAGAAACGTTCTGCAGTCACTTATGTGTGTGTGTGTGTGTGTGCAGGGTTCATACTGCACATGCACGTGTGCAAGCATGCGGTACGTGCTTCTGTTACCGGAAGGCCCCGATGTCAGATGGTAAGTTGTCTGGCTGCAGTGTGAAACCGGCCCCTCCCACTCACAACAGTGACCCTGTCAATCAAAGTAGCAGGGTCAGGGAGGAAGAGTGAGGGGAAGAACAAGAAAGTGTACTTATACAAAAAGAGAAAGGGAAAGGAGAAGGGGGCAGAGCAAGAATGCAATAGAAAGGCAAACCCTGACTGCCCCATTGCTGGTGCACGTTTGCGGTTTTGCATTAATGCATCGTAAACGACAGCTCTTACTAACGTCGTTTGTCTTGTGGAGGGCAAAGTTGGGCTTTCAGAAAGGTCTCCGCACACACACACAGACACACGGCGGAGTCAACTGGCAAGTCAATGCTCGGAGACGCTGTGTGTTGACACCTCTGACATTGGAACACTTACTGTCGATTAGAGCGGCGGGTCACTTTATGGAGGAGACAGTGAGAGTCAGAGAGTCAGAGAGAGGGTGACAGTGAGGAGGTTTGGCCTCCTGATTTTCCTTGTTGGGACAGCGCACGGAAGGAGACGACGCTCACACACTTAACAGATGGCTGAAGCAGCAGCTGTGAATACCAAAACTCCTCCACGCTTCCAGGCACAGTGGCACAAATGACATTTAAATACAAATAGCCAGATCAGCTTCTCCCACTCCACACCCCTTAGATGACACATCATCCCCACAGCCTTCAGATATGACTTAAACATAAGGTCTGCCACAAGGGAGGCCCAGCTCCCCCTTTGGTCCTGCCAGGACCTTACATGCTCCGTTCGGATGCACTTTGGACAGAAAGCAGTGAAAATCAGTGATTCAACTCTCTGTCATCCAAAATAACCCACCTTTCAGCAGCCTCGTCGTGGTTGGCTTACAGAAAGACTAAATAGTTGCAGAGTGGTTGCAGAAGCAGCTCACATGTGTATATCCGTCTGTGTTTAAATAGACAGGCGTGTGTGCTCAGCCAAGCGCTGGTTAAAGGTTAAAGCCAGGCCGGTGGATGCATACAGATGATAATCGGTGGAAATTACACCCACACTAGCGTACACTTGACCCACCAACACGGTTGGAGATTCTAACCACGAAGTGTCTGAACGTAGGACCTTTTTTTTCTCCGTGCCGTTTTAATGTATCAGCCTAAGAGCTAGTTCCATTCATCCAAAAGAAATGTTTCTGTATATAATAGAGTTGAAGATTGCAAACAGGTTTTCCTTTCATAGTCTAGTACAATTCTAGTTGTTCTAGACTATAAAAACATGTAGTGCAATCGTTCATATTGTCATCACATTGTCTATTTTACCAGAAAATTTAAACAAAAACGGGTTTTGCCTTTTGCATGGTATATATTACAACATCTGTCTATCTTTTACATCCATCTGCAACTCTTCTTTGTGGTTTGTACACTTTCTCACAGAGTCATTCGTCAAAGCCCCCCATCTTTTAATGCAACACAGCATTTCTCATGGGTGTCTCCTTTCGTCACAGAGTTTCAATGGAGAGGAGAGACGGTCGTAGTTTGGGAATTGCATCGACCACGTGGTGTGTTCCAATAACGGCCTTCAGACGGAGGAAGCACAGAGAGAAATAACAAATCACAGACACACAGAGGCAGACAGAAAATGAAAAGTCAATGAGCGAGTGAAAAAGACGGATGAGAGGAATACGGAGAGAGAGAGAGAGAGAGAGAGAGAGAGAGAGAGAGAGAGAGAGGAAAACAAATGGCCTATCTCCATAAAAGTAGCCGTGCTTCTCAAGGTGGGAGCCGAGGAGCTAAAAGTCAACAACCGGAGAATGTATAGGACTGATTGAATTTATCGGAGCTTCTTTCTCATAATAGATCAATGCCACACACACACACACACACACACACACACACACGGAGGGAAAGTGCACGTTGGAAGCAGATTTGTTGTCCATCAATACCTCACTTCCTCCTGACTTCTGAAGAATTAGTGAAAAGCAGCAGCACAGCCTTTTTTTAAACTTTGCTCTCAGAACAAGTCTGGAGTAAAGACGGGACGACAAGAGGATTTCATCGCAGATTGCAATAATAAAAAACACTCGCAATAAGTTGATTGAATCTTCATTATCGGGGTTATTGTAAATATCGAAATAAAGCATGATGTAAAAAACATTTTTTCCCATTTATTTATGCTATTGTATGCAGGGAGACCTCATGATAATAATCTGATTCAAGTTCTTACTAAAAGGATGTTCACTGAGAAAAGATGTCTTATTCTGGAGCAGCTACGTTGCTTTTCAACAACTTTTTAAGGGGATGATAATATTTGACCTGCACTTCACCTGTCCTGAACACCCGGCTCGATCCAGGAATCTGCAACCTTGCAGTGCAGCGAGCTGATTTTTGACTGATCTCATTGACAAGAAAACACTCTTTTTATTTCTAATTCAGTAGAGTGCTTAAAAGCGGCATCTTAACTGACTCTTCAGTGTGAAGCTTAGCGACCGGAAGAACATCATTCGCTGTGAAAAAGAAAAGAGAAGAAAAAACCTCAAGAAACAAATGTGACACAAACGCACACGGTTCTGCTGAGCCTAAGTGGCGAGTCCAGCATCATTAGTTACCGATGAAAAATGAGGGCAGGCAGACAGAGAGAGAGAGACAGAGAGAGAGAGATATGGAGAGAGATGGAGAGAGAGAGAGACAGAGAGAGAGAGACAGAGAGAGAGGGATATGGAGAGAGATGGAGAGAGAGACAGAGAGAGAGAGATAGAGATAGAAGTTGAGAGATAGAGATATAAATAGAGAGATATGGAGATGGAGAGAGAGAGAGAGAGAGAGAGAGAGAGAGAGGAGAGATAGATAGAGAGAGATGGAGAAAGAGAGAGATAGAAATAGAGAGATAGAGATGGAGATTAAGAGAGCTAGAGAGAGAGATGGAGATGAGAGATGAGAGAGATAGAGATAGAAATAGAGAGAGAGAGGTAGAGAGAGATAGGAGAGCACAGTGCGGGGGCAGCGGGGAGGAGGCGACATTAGGAACAGAGAGCCCTGTTCAAACGTGTATATGTGTTTAAGAAACAGGGACGGAGAGAGAGAGCCAAGACGAGATGAAACAGGGGCTCGGTTGTCGTGGGAGAGCATGGGGCGAGCAGGAGAGAGAGGAGAGAGAATGTGAACCAGACAGGAAGGGTGAGACGGAACCAAAAGAGACAGACAGACAGACAGACAGACAGACAGACAGGATTGGAGTGGGTGTCATACACTCCTTTTATGCCTGTATGTATTTGCTTGTCTTTCACTTGGTCCATCTGGTATGTTTGTGGGGCTGCGTGCGTCATATCTAGCCGGATCCCACCGCAGGTATTAATAAATTAATAATAACTTCACCTAGATGTCAACAGGAGGAACATGGGCATTGACATGTTCTTTGAGTATAGTTCCTGCTCACTTCCAGAAAAACTGCCTTAGTCCTCAGCTGATTGGTCCAAAAAGTGCTTTCCATATTTAGAAGAAAATGTCAAACAGTGTAAGTGCTTCTAACCTTTTGGAGCACTCAGAAGCAATTTTAAGAGTCAGGCATTTACAAATTATTTGAGAAGTTCTGGAGAGAATTTGAAAAACTATATATATTTTTTTCTCTCGTTTAGGCGACTTGAACAGAATCAAAAACAACGATCAGAGGTTTCAAATTTCTAGCCACCAAAAGCAAGTTTTCCTAGAGACAAACAGCACTTTTTTTTGATAAATTGGACAGAAATTCAATGTTAAAAGTGATTTAAATTATCTCAAAACCAGTATGTGCAAATCCTTGTGTGCATGGGGTGAGACGAGTGTTCAGAGACGAGGCGACGGAGAAAGAGAGGAGGTGGAACAGGAGCACCGGTGTATTTGACAGAAAAAAAGTAGGAGAACTAATCTCCCATGGACTTCTAAGTACAGGTTACAAAGGTTGAACAAGTGTGTGTGTGTGTGTGTGTGTGTGTGTGTTTGTGTGTGTGTGACAGAGAAAATGTAGGAGGATAAATCTTCCACGAACCTTTAAATCAAAGTACAAACGTGGAACAAGTGCGTTCTTGTGCATAAGTATAACTGTGTGTGTGTGTGTGTGTGTGTGTGTGTGTGTCATCTACTATTACATGCATTAGTTGCGGCACACACACTGTATGCACAGGGTAAAAAAGGGAAAGAACGAGAGAGTCGTGGTTGTCTGCAAGGATCACATGTGATTAATCCAGGGCATGTGCCTTGCTCGGGGGCACAGCAACCCGACACATCAGCATGACGGATTAAAAGTATCAACGTAAATCCCCCTTTTCATCACGAAGGCCTTAAACTGTGTCAGAAACGGAGCAGCGTGGAGACGCCATTGTGTCCTCCCCTCCACGCTGTCGCACTGGAGAAGTTTGATGTTCTGTCCCTTTAAAAACTTCACCGGCGTTGCTGGCACCTTTCAGTAAAACAGCATAGCAAATGAGCCCATTAGAGAAGGTGTGTGTGTGTGTGTGTGTGTGTGTGTGTGTGTGTGTGTGCGTGCGTGCGTGTGGGCAAACAATACGTCTGTGTTGCGGACCCGCCTTCTTTGGTCGGACACGCTCCTCTCCCCTGAAGTCATGTTGGAAGTGGAACCCTGTTTTACATCCTCTCGTTTCCTCTCCGACGCAGCGGCATCCTCCCCCCTCCGACTCCCCCGCTCCCTCGGAAAGCACATTATCAGCCACTTACCTCGATTTAGCATAGCATCGATTTACGGACGAGCATAAAATGTCACCAAACACCCTGGTCGATGCTCTGTTCGTTAGCTCCCATGCTAATGTCCCCGGCCATTTGTTGGGACTTGCTAATGGGCTAATCAGAGCGGAAGAAATGTTTGGCCTTAGGGGGCAAAGTTTTGACTACACTTTGGTCCTCTGCCAGCGAGCTCAGGTCACACAAACACACACACACACACACACACAACACACACACACACACACACACACACACACACACACAGACACACACACGCACACAGACAAACACACGATCACACGATCACACACACGTGCACACACACGCACAAACACGCTCACACACACACCCACAGGTCGCTCAAGGGGACATTACCAAGACTTACAAATTCCCTGGAGGCTCCATCCAAAGTCAGAATCAGGACTATAAATAATAATGAGCCTATAATACATTTATAGGTCTCTGGCAGATAAATGCATGCGGTTTAGAGAGGAAGAATAATATGTATGTATTTATATATATAGTATATATATATATTTATATAGCAGCAGCGACGAAGCAGTAGAGGTGAGCAGAATTGTCTCCGCTCACGAGGCATGTGTATCCATCATGCATGTGAGGACACATCTGTTTGGTTTATGCCTATAAGTACGTACATATGTCTTGGCATCTGACTGCATGTGAGTACAATTGCGTTGTGGAGTGTGTGTATTTGGATATATGTGTTCGGAGAAAGACGAGGCCAAGCGTAAAGATGGCTCGGGGTTAACTCCGACTGACCTCTGATGGGATGTGTTCACGTCCTTCACACATGCACATGGACAATAAGAGTCCTGAGAGAGACATTTTAGCGTGATTCTACATTAAATTTGACACAAACATGCCTCTACAAATGAAAAGATGGCAGAGTAGAGCCGTTTTTGCAAAGCTCCAATGAAAATCTTCATCCAGATTGTAGAAACATAGAAATGTATCATGTTGTGTCCCACTCCTGGCTACCTAATCCAATATAGAAACATTGTGGTGCGCTTTGCTTTTTAAGAATTCACTTTAAGTTTTGTTTGTATTAGACTTTTTGCTGGTTATTTGTCACCAAGCGGAGGTCACAGTCCGTGCACCGGTTTGTTTGCCACTACATCACCGCGGCTCCTACGAGCCTGCTGAGGCCATTTTCCTGGAACAAAAAAACTCTTAGCAGTCGTTTACAACAACCACACCTCTGCTTCTGTCGGATTTTTAATGCAGCATAGCGTTTCTTTTTCACCCCCTCCCTTGTCTCCGGCAGTTTTTCACTGGATCTGACACCGAATCCAACCTGTAAAACCCCTGCCTCAGCAATGTCGGGGAGAGAACGAGGGAGCGGGAGGGAGAGAGACGGCGAGAGAATGGTGACAGAAGTAAGAAGAGAATGAAAAAAGCAGACAGATGGCAAAATAGAGGAAAACGCAGCAGAGAAATGCTTGTTAGAACCTCACTGGCCCAAATAAATATAAGATGACACACCTGACTGATAATTAGTCTCAAGGGCATCTGTGCCTCAGTGTGTAAAAGTGGAAGTGTGGGTCTGTGAGTGTGTTTGTGGGCGATGGTGAAAGCTTAACTCAAACCGTGTGTGTGTGTGAGAGAGATAGTGTGTGTGTGTGTTTGTGTGTAATGGAAAGGAGGGCAGAGGCCTTTGCATGTGTCCAAGCTAATGGGTATCCTGGCACACATAATCAGACCCGTTAATCACAGAGAACGTACGGAGAGATAGAGAGGCTGAGAAAAAGAAAAAGAGGTTTCCGCCGATGCCCAAAGTGAGGCGGCATGGAGCGAGAGGACGAGGTTGAAAAGTCAATAGAGGGTGTGCGAGGCTGAAATAGCACCAGAGCTGTCATTTCATCGAATAGGTGACCTATTTCATCTGTTATGTGTTGTCTTTTCTTCGGCAATAAAGCACCTCTGTATTCTAACTCGTGCTGAACAAAGTGTCTTTGAATTGAATTAAGTGAGGAAGGGAGAAAAGAGATAGAAGCAGCGAGGAGAAGTGAGGGGAAGACGGAGACAGAGGGATGGAAATGGATTTTACTTGTAGGCTAGTCAACAAATGTGTGTCATTGGCCGGGAATGAGTCAATATCCAATCTGAAAAATAATTATCTTAAGTGTTACGTATCGCTCCAGTTTAAGCCAATATTTGAAAATATGGGGAAATATGCTCCTAAAATATGATAGCATAAAACCTAAAATATTCTTTTCTGTCTCTTTAAATGCAGTCGAAGTAAAACACACACACACACACACACACACACACACACACACCTCCCATCCTTATAACAGGATCCCTGTCTTGGCTTTAGGGCTATGCTTTATTGTCCCCACGTGCTATTTAGGGATTCGGTTGTTTGTCCATTCTCCCTGGTTTTTAGTTTGATGTTATGTGCTCTTTTGTCGTCTTCTGTTTTTCCTCTAGGGTTGAGATGTTTTCTGCGGCACCGGTTGGGGTTTTTATGTCTCACCTGCACAGATTGCACATCCTCTTTTTTTCTCGAGCTTTGCCATTTGTTCACGCAAATAAATTAAACTATAAAACAATACTCTCTGAGCAAAACAAATCAATGGATGAACCCAGAGGCTGCTCTTGGTCTTGAGGAGACAACCTGAACATTACTTCTTCCTCACTGACAATAAAAGGGGAAAGGAAACACTGTGGAAGAGCCTGGAAAACTTTGGATACAAACACAGGAGATTAAGAGCTAAACTGACATATTGGGGAAAATATTTGTCTTTTCACCCTTCAAACAGATATGATATATATATATATATATATCTCATACACACGCACAGTCACACAGCCATGCACACATAAATGGCATGACTTACGAGGTAGTGGAAGATGCCTGGTTCCAAAGCGAGTATTGAAGTGTCCCTGAGCAAGACACCGGATCCCTGAAGGCTAAAATATACTTGCTTTTAATTCCATAGGTCTTCTTCATCTTCCGTTGTCGTGATCTGATGATTAACATTTAACTAATCTCCTCGAGTGACGCCATGTTTATTGTTGTTCATCACACCCTGCAAATCTGGAGGGGTTATTTCGATGCTGTTGTACGTGTGTGATTTCTGTGCAGCGCCCTCTAGAGGAGCCATGAGTAACCCGCGTTGTACATAATATAAGTATGTGTACATTAACACAGGAGGTTGTCTACTCGTACGCGTGGTTCAAAATCAAGTACGTTGGACCCTAACGGCTCCTGACGAGCAGCTGGGCACCTTGCATGGCAGTGCATGAATGTGTGTGTGTAATTGTGTGTGTGTGTCGTGAAGCACTTTTGAGTTGTCGGAAGACGAGGAGAGCGCTCTATAAATGCAGTCCGCTTATGATTGATTGTAAACAATAGCTTTGGCCCTCGTATGAGAGGAGGAGAGTGTGTATGTGTGTGTATCTGTGTGTCTATGAAAGGCAAGGTAATTAGGTAATCAACAGCTGTGCCAGACAGACAGGAAGCAGCTTGTTAAGAAAGTGAAACGGAGATGGAGATAGATAATGAGAGAGAAGGAGAGGTAGAATGAGCCACAGACAAACACGAGGAAATAAAGAGAGAGAGAGGTTTGAAAAACAGGAACAGAGCAGGAAAAACACAGAGGAGGATCCAAGAGTGAGAGGAAGAGTGATGGAGTGATGAAGAGGGGGGTGAGAGACAGGGAAGGAAGCATCAGATGTGAGGACAGGTGCTGTTGTCAGCCATAAACACAATTTTAACCTATTATATTGACGAGAGGAACCAATTACTGATGGCAAGAATGGAAGGAAGCTTTTCACTGTCACACCAGGATGCACAAACAAACCTACGTGGACTTTCTTGTGGGTTTGTCATTGTCAAACACCTGATGTTTCCCTCCATGGGTGGGACGGTGCACCAACTCGCGGGTGGATAAGGAGAGCAGCGGGAGGCTGGAGGTCTCGGGGTAGAGAGGGCATCGGCTTGACTCTCAAAATGGTGAGAAAATCTTGGCAGAGGAGAAATAAGATAGATCTGAAGTTTTCCAAAAATGATTATATCCTTATTGATTTCCTGTCTGCTTTCACTTGACCTCTGTGCAAAAGTTCAATAGAAAGTCAAGAGAAGACTTTAAGAAGAAATAAGTAGTTTAGGAAAACACATTGACTTTGAGAAAGACCAACTTGTGGCTAAGCATCAACACGGTGTGTCTATATCCCTAAAACACAATATGTTGTATATGTCACAATCCACTGCCAGGTGACTGGAGCGGTGTGTCGAAAGGAGACAGAAGAGAGAGCAGGGAAGCACCTTTTCTTTAAAATTTAGAAAATTCACTCAGGTCGTTTTATGGCTGTTGTTCAGATGTTCTGGGTCGTTAAACTCTTTTAGGAAGCTTGCTCTTCACTGCTAATGGTTACACTGGAGCTGCTATGAATGGAGCAGCCAACTGTTTTGCAAAAAAAAAAAAAAAAGTAATGGCTTGGATTATGTTCACTGGCAAAGTGGAGGTTGTACATATTTGCACTTTACGCAAGTCGTCAGACTGGTGCTCAGGGAGCATGGGTAGTTCTGATACCAGAGGCAAGAGATCCCATCCCTCCAGAGTCCCGCATGCTTGTTTAGGTAAAGATCCTGGTTTTCGGTTATTTGTTAAATCACAGTCGTTCCCGAACTGAAGCCAAGTGCCTTGAGCACAACACAACCATAAAAGATGATTATCACACTCTGGTAGCTATGAATGGATATTGTACTGCCAGAGCAGAGAGTGTCGGAAAATAAATGAAATAGCGAGGAGGAAGTCTGAAAGAGGGTCGAGGAAAAATATTTAATTTCAGCTGTCTGAATCCAGAACAATGTGCTTGCCACATCCACACAGCTGCTAAATAGCATTTTCGATTACATGGAAATAAGACTCACTCAAAGTACAATCGAGGATATAATGAATGTCAGAAGTCATGTCATAACACTAGTGACACGGGGACTGGATGCATGAATGCATGAATGCTTGACTGCGTAGGCTTTTAATTCCCTGTCCATTTCAATATTAATGTAATTTATCTAACCTGTACTTGGTCAAGTCAAAACTCTGATAAAGTTAGCGTTGCTCTTAGCCCTGACTTCTGCATCGCCCAGACTGTCCCTGTTGCTATACACATTATAAACGGGTGCTAACGCTGGCCGCCATGCTGGGAGTATCAAAGCTGTGGTTGTAACTTGGCCTCGGGTAAGTTTTAGCAGGGGAAAGTAAACTGGCACACAGGAAGTGGTGTTGTTTTTTGGTAGAAGCAACAGAAGTTTAATTGGAATAAATCAAAGCAGAACTGGGTCATTGGTGCCTTGAATGAACGAGACTGACACCAGAAACATGGCGTCAACAGGAAAACCCAGGGGACATCAAGCTGTGACGGCTTTTGATTGGCCGTCTCCTGGAAACCTCACATACAACAAATAAACTGAATGAACGGATTCTAAGATGCAACCTGTGAGCTGATCTTGTATCATTACTTCTCTCTCCATCTCTAAAAGGGAATTCACCAACCTTAAAGAAAACCACAATGCATTGACTTTTGTCTCCTATTCCCCTTCGATCCCCTCATATCCCCCCTCGGTCTTCCTCGCCGTCTAAGCATGGAACGACAATCAGGCAAACAGCTGCCCGCTTCCTTTCTCTCTCTCCTCTACCCGTTCTGCCGACCTCCCCTCCTCCTGCTTACTGCTAAAAATACAGGCATTATCCAGAGCCATGAAAGAAAAAGGATGTAGAATCGGTTTCTCCTTCACGCGACCCTCCTCCTCTCCACTTCTCTGTAAGCTGGCCATTAAAGTAAATAACATTCAGTCAAGGCAAAGATGTCGACCCCTCCCTCCCTCCACTCTCCTCCACTGCCAGCATGGCTTTACAAATTGGTTTTAACAACGTGTCAAAGATCTCAGTTTTCTGCACATCCGTACTTCTCGACATATTTTATTTTACTCCTTTTCTATTTTCAAAACAATTATCTATTCAAGATTAACACTATTCAACACACGTCTTAATAAGTATGTATAAATGTTAGTATAGTTGGACCAGGTTGTGATTGGGAGGCCACCCTACTGTTGACCCCTCCACTGAGAAACACTGAATATTTAGAGATTTGAGTTGACTGATTTTAATATTATTATTATCGTTCAGTGGGTTTTGCATGTTAAATTATGCATTCTTTCTATGCTATTTCATTGTATTTTATCTTCTTTCATAATGTTTTACATTAGGCCTAATCCTTTCAATGAATTATGAAAACTCCAAGTTGCTAAAATGAAGTCCTTAACCTTGCTACGCACCTGGATTCTCGCAATGTCACATGATCACTTTCAGTATCTCACAAAATCCCATTTTGTCAGGCTTCCAGTAATGTGTTTGTGTCCAACAGGCCAGTGCACGGACCAATCAGCGTCCTGTATGGAGCGGCTAAGGGCGTGGCTCAGGAATGGGAACCAGAGAGGCGACTGTTTGTTCTAAACTCAACGTCGATCCATAAAAGACGTCAGTGTAGCTGCTGCGATCACGTTTGTTACATAAGAACTAGATTTCATCTTTAAAATGAGAGCAAATAACTTCTCTGAAAATGTTTTTGCTCTTCTAGAGTTTGATTGACAGATGTTTCAAGTATTTGTTTTTTAAGCGCCTGCCTAACACTTTCCAATGACGGCGTCAGAGATGGTTCTGCTCAACAAACCATCTGGCAGGTCGAGTCACAAATGTGCTGCTATATAAATACACTTGCCTTGAGATAATGACTGTATTTCACTCTTTGTTTTTTCATATCACTGAAGCTGTTAATGCAGAAAGTAAAAATTTGAAGATCGTCGGCATCGGAAGTAAAAAAACACAATGCCACATGATCGTAATTTGCCTTTCTTCACTCATTAGTCCCCTCCCTGCCCGTCGAATCTCCCGTCCCACAATCCCACAAAGTAAAACAACCTTTTCTCCCCCTTTTTCTGCGGATCCTTTTAGCCTCCTCCTGGGAGGCGGAGGCACTCGGCCCGCTCAGTTTGTTTGTGTCGTTCACTTCGCTCGAGCATGCTCGAGAGCTCTCAAGTCAAGGACACAAGCTCATTTTTTGATTTACACGATGAAAAGAATTAATTAAACAGCAGCAATGGGACCCTGGGGTTCCTGTCGCCTAAGGAGGGTAGGAGGGCCAAAGCAGGAGGACAGAATGAAAGAACGGAGCTGGTTGGAAGAAGGGAGAGGAAAGGAAGGGAGAGAAGAGGGTCGGGTGGGAAAGGAGGACAAGGGGCGCAGGTGGGAACGAGTGGGAGTACAAGAGGAAACAGAGAGAGAGGAAAAAAAGGGGGGAGAGAGCTGCAGAAAGGGACTGGGATATCTCCCAACGCTTGACACCTCTTCGCAACACACACAAACACGTACACACACACTCTCCCACACAGGGGACGCGGAGTGAGTGTGAGCATCGGCACTGCCGATCGCTCCGTGACACTGTACATCTCTGAGGAGGGGGACTCGAACATGCAGGGTCCACGTAGGTCGCCTTAATTAGCCACACATCCCCTACGCAGACTCCCGGGGGGGGTTTAACAGAGGAACGGGGGGTGAGGGGGTGAAGGATGGGAGGGGAGGGGACGGAGGGTGAGGAGCGGTAGAGGGAGTGAGGGAGGAACGGGTGTTAGAGCAGGGGAATAAGCCAATGGGATTGGAAGGTTATTTAAAGCGTGGCCTACAAAAACATTCAGAAAAGTACAGTGCACGGATGTTTGTGTGTTTGCGAGCGTGCACGAGATGCGAGCGACACAAGCCGGGGATCCCACGCAGCTTAGTCAATAAATTCAGCATGTGTGTGAAGCCAGTGCATGTGTGTGAAGCCAGTGCATGTTCTTTGTGTGTGTGTGTGTCTGCATTCACACTTGCATAGGCGTTTGCATGCGGGCCCGGCCCGGTGACGGAGTGTGCCCAGGTGGCCGGGGTCGTTTCAGTGAGAGACAGAATGATGGCTGTGTACACATGAAGCCCATCCATATCGGCGAGGCCTAATTAGCCGGCCCGGGTCATCGCTCAAGGCGATGCGATAGAGCGTCGGAGCACACGGATGCTCACCGAGCTGCACGTAACGAACACAAACGCTGCCGTTATCCCACCCAGTCTCGCTTCAGCCCAACTGTGATGATGCCCCCGTTTCCCTGGGATTGACAGCTAGTGTTCGTGGATATAAAACGTGCAGCAACTTTATGAATTACGGACGTGTCCTTTGTAGAGGTGTCACTTCATACTGTCGCTTTGAATCTAAAGTCGAGGAAACACAGGAAAAAGGGGTTTCTGGGGGGGCGGGGCGTCACGTGGGTCAACTTACTTAATTGGATGACTGCATGAACTCCAGAGGAGGTAAATTATGACACATGACAAGCTGATGGATCCCAGCTGGAGATACAATGAATTAAATCAAACTCATTCAGATGACCCCTGCTCCCCAAAGTATGTCCCTGCAGGATGACAGGTTTATTTTAAGGAGGTGTATTCACAGGCAGGTTTGCCTGCAGCGTCCGCGTGAAGAAAAGGGCTACACATTTACTTTTGTTCACTGTGGTTGGAGATACATTTTGATACACTTGAAGCATTTTTAAGATATGAGCTTTCTTGAGTGGCTACCACCCCTCCCCCTCTCTGCACCCTTAAATCTCTCCTTTCCATTTCCTCCTCTGAAGGTTTCCACCCGTTTGTGCTGTCCACCTCCAGACTACAAGTCTTTCTTCCTCTTTCCTTCCTAATCTCTCGCCCCCTCCTTCCTCTTTTCCATGCTCAGACACATTGTTCGCTGATTTTTATAAGCTTTAAAACCCAGACACTCTTTCAGCTCTCACCCATGAACCCCAACTCCAAACAAAAAAATAAACATTACAAAAAAAGCCCACTCAAGGCAAAATGTTTGTTTGGGACCAAACAATTCTTCAGGGTCAAGATGTGATAGACCAAAACTACAGAAAGCTAGAATGGCGTCATTGACCTTTTGCAAGCCAAACATGCTTGAGCAGAATTGAAATAGAAAATACGACTATAAAAACAGATTGTCAATTTGCAAGCAATCTGGGAAGAGAGGGGAAAGAGGGGAAACAGGAGGATAAGGAAAGAGAGAGCAGGATCGGGTCAGGGGGAAGAAAACCATCGGCGATGCTTCGATACACTTTAAAGCAACCAAAACACATATTGTTTGAGTACTGTGGACATGTACGCACCTTTATAGACATTTTGGCCTCAATCTGTGGCGAGTAATAAAGGGAGGAGAGAAGAGGGAATGAAGGGAGGAAGAAACCACCAATAAACACACTATTACCACTGGGGCGGTCATTTCCTCTGCACTTCTGTTCGAGGAACCCCACAGGCTTGGGTGTGTGTGTGTGTGTGTGTGTGTGTGTGTGTGTGAGAGAGAGAGAGAGAGAGAGAGAGTGAGAGAGAGAATACCTGCACCATCTACCTGTGACTTTTTCTTAGATTGTATCTATCAGGGTCAAATCTATTCTCCAAGGGTGTGACGTTGAAATACAGAAACAAAACAAAAAAAATGACACACTGGAAGTATGTGAGGAAGCAGAGTGGGCCGATGCAAAGTAAAAATGTTTGGCAATTTTATGGGAACCTGAAGATCCCTAACACCGCTACAGTCCCACACACACACACACACACACACACACACACTCATTGAGCCGAAGAGGTGGGCTCTAGCAACAGACAATGTGAGTACATATTACACCTTTAACACCCGGCAGGAAGAGTCATGTTATATAGTTCAGGAGAGGTGATGAGATAATATCATCAATGGGAGGCACTCGTGAGGAGAGACATTCAATGATGGGTGTGTGTGTGTGTGTGTGTGTGTGTGTGTGTGTGTGTGTGTGTGTGTGTGTGTGAGAGAGAACGTGTTCCTGTGTGTGCTATGTGGTATCAGGGGGATTTCCTTTGGGTAAAGTAGGGCAAGTACTTTGGCCCTGGTCAGAGTGATGGGGCAACATGTCATACAGAAGAACACATACAAATTGACTCTGCATGCTTCTAACATAAACATAGAAATATTTATAGGCACACACACACACACACACACACACGCACAGGAAATGGGATACGAGTGATCTGAAAGGAATTCTCCATATTTCTCTCTCCAGGGACAAACACCAACAGCAACACAGTCGTGCTCTTGGGAGCTCTTTCTCTCTCATTTGTGTTGTTTTATGTTTGCCTCCCGACGCACACACACACTTTTACTCCCCCTTTCTCCCTCTCTCCCCACTCGTTTGCCCCTCTTGTTGGCAGACAACCCTCTCTCTTTTCTATCCTTCCTCCTTGCTGCTGAGCTTTTAAATCTCATGTGTGCCAACAGAGAGTGCAGACATCTTGGCCCCGCTTCTATGCTATGTGTGTGCGTGTGTGTGCGTGTGTGTGTGTGTGTGTGTGTGTGTGTGTGTGTGTGCGTATGAGTGTGTGTATCCCAGGGAGACTGCCAGCACTCAAAACAAAAGCTCCCTGTTAAGTTAGTTTGTCTTTACAAACGAATAAAACCATACAACACTTAACCCCGTGCCCTGAATCCTTCCCTCTGCTCGTGTGGATTAAAATCAGCTCAAAAATAAAAACCTAATCCATTACACCAGAGCTTCACCCTAAAATGGAATGATTCGTGTTATGGGGACCTGCAATTGTCCCCCCATTTTATCCCCAAAAATCATTTCTTGTCCACAATGTGACTATGATCCCCACATGACAGGTAAAGTAACACAGACACACACACACACACACACACACACACACACACACACACACACACACACACACACAGAGGACTGTTTGTGTACCTTATACCTAATGGAAGGTTTATATAACATTTATGTATGTATGACATGGGTTAGCTGTGTTAAGGCATGCAGTGATGCATGCTACAGCCACATGTGTTTGTGTGTTCTATAAGTGGGGGTGTTTGCATGTATTTACATAAGTGGGTTTGAATCCGTTTACCCTGAATATGTGAAGGTTGTGCAAGTGTGTCTGCGTGTGTGTGTGTATGTGTGTGTGTGCATAGAGAGCTACATTAATAGTCTATGTCTGAGCGGGAGGTCTTGTTGGGGACGGACTACACGCATGTCAAAAACGTTTAAACAATCTATCATCAATGATCAGTGGGAACTCTGGGTTTACATGATAACTCTGGACCTCAGATCTTAGGACTGTTTGTCCATAGAGGCCATATAATATGTAAGTGCTCGGCATATTTATGTTGAAGTACTTTCTTTCATCAAATGTATTTATTTCTACAACACATGCAGCGTAATGTATTTGAAGATGGTCCAATACTAGTTTAGGGCTCAGAAAAATGCTGTTAAACTCAAGCACACACACTCTCTCTCACACACAGACACACACACCACACACACACACAGATAAATAGAATGTCCCTGTGTGGAGTGTGGGCAGTGCATTACCCCACTTCTGGTATTGAATGAGGCCCATTAGCGTTAATCTATAGATCTAATCACGATCATGAAATAGAGCACCGCTCCCACTGTGGCATTATCAGCCACGCTACAGCATATTTCCCTCACACAACCCACCAGACACAACTAAGTTCACCCTGAGCGTGTTCCACTTCTTGCTGGGTTGAATTAATTCAACATGCAAAGTAATAAAAATGGCTGTAAACATAGAGGGTCATTTTACAAGTGAGACAACCCCCCCGAGAGGCTGTGAAAATGACTAACGCTATCAGCAACAACGCTGAAAAGCCCACAAGGTCAAGCCTACTACATAAACACAGTCTTATTAATGCAGAATTAAGTAAATAATCCAATACATTTGCAAGAAAACACACACACAGCGGGACCGTGCTCTATAATAACGTGATATTAAAACGGTAGTAAAACAGCGCGAGCGGGGACAGATGAATGAATAACGGCTTGAAGTCAAAATGATCTCAACAAAACGCAGCCTTGCTCGAGGGCTTCTCAATGGAGAACACACACATGCACATCTCATTATGTTTTATTTGTCACACGGTGGCAGAAGGACAGGGAGGCCGGACCAAGCATGAGTCTCAATAACACAGTGTGACGGCGCTGTGTGATTACTGCTAAGTAGTATCAGGATGGTCAATGAATAATTACAACGGGATGAATAATTACGGAATAATCAAAATCAATAAAGAAACAAATGAGAGCTGAAGGAGCGCTTTGATACAAACTTTTGTAGTAGGAGGCTTTAATGAACAAATAATTCCAGTCTGGTACACATGATGATGGAGGAATAATTAACATCATGATAAACAGTCTGTTTCTTATTTGATCTCAGATAATGAATAGATAGTAGGCTTGGGCGGTAATACGGTAATACAGTATACCACGGGTCTTACAAACAGCAACGGTATCAGTTTCAATACAGTCATTAAAAAAAATTCAATGCACTTATAGAGAGAGAGAGATGGAGAGAGAGAGAGAGTGAAAAGAAAGATGGCGAGTCGCACACCAAGCGACCTGGTCTCAAAGAAGAACACGACTTCTGCAGTTTGGCAGTATTTCTGGTTCCAACCAAATGAGAAGTAGAGCTTAGTTCGGGCCCAGAAAATCAAGCCCGACCCGAGCCCGTGCGCGTTCTGTCCGAACCCGGAGCGACCCGACACATTAACTGTAATTAAGAGCCCGAGCCCGATTTCAACCCGAGTGGCTGCACCACTACTCAGTCACAAAAATATACAAATCATTTTATAGGCTACGTTAGTGCCGCGATGTATGTTATCGCCTCCTCCCACTAGTCACTTGAAATTATCCCGTACCTCGGACTTTCCTGATGACTTGCTCAACGTTAAACTGTTTTTAATTGATCCCATGTCTCCAAGTTCCATGTTGCACTTTAGCATATCTCGTTTATTCTTTGATTTAGCTGCACAGAGCGGAACCGTTATGAATGATGCGTGCGCACTATAGCGTTTTTTTTTTTTTTTACTTTGTGTGACTTTGTACACATTTCTTACGTAGACCTACTCTGCTAAACATATAACCAATAATATTTAATGTTAATGCCTAGCCTTCTCCTCAGATAAGGGGAGAAGGCTAGGCATAAATGCAATGATAGAAAAAAAAAAAAAAAAAAGAACGAACACAAACGCTTGTTTAAAGGCCTGACCCGACCCAGCCCGAGGGTAGTGGTGGGAAATTTTGGCCCGACCCACGGGCCGGGCCGGGCCCGGGCTCCGGGCACGGACTCCGGCAGAGAAGCTAAACTCTAATGAGTTTGGTGACGTCGTCTGAGCCTTACGTCATCATTTTTAATTAGTCACGGTAATCCCGTATACCGGTGCTATTAAGGCGCCCCTGAACACACGCACAACCAAACATTAAAAACACCTCCACACACAGCGACGCCCGCACTCCGCTTCTAATTCCATGTATCCACTCGTCACGCAGCCCCGATGATGCAAACACCAAACACCGTACCACGGCAGATCCTATTATGTCACCGAATGACAAAAGGTAACAGGAATCATTCACTAGATTAATTGTCATTCCGCCCTCTCATTCATAAAAAAGAAAGAAAGCACACTTGCAGTCTCATGTCTCAACCAGTAATATCTCATTAGAGATTAATACAGATCAGCTCTTTTAATTAGCCGTCCCACCCACACAATCGCTGATAAAAGCCTGTGATCTTGCCAGTTGTGTGCTGGCAACGGTCTGTATGTGTGTGTGTGTATGTGTGTGTGTGTGTGTGTGTGTGTGTGTGTCTTCTCTGTGTCAGCATCACTCCCTCCTACAGTCTTCATAGCTGTTTCGTTAGGGGGGGAACATGGAGGTACGGCTTTCAATCAGCCCCGCTTCTTATATGTGTGGTGTGTGTGTGTTGCGCCCATGTTTGTACATGCATGTGTGTGTGTACATTCATGCGTGTGTGTGTGTGTGTGTACATCAATACACTCGTATATATTTGTGCTTGCCGCATCATAATCTGGGCTCGTCGGCACCTCTTTGTTTCCAGTGTCACTTTGAAGACGGCAGGAGTGTGTCGGTGTGTAAATGGATGTGAAAGAGTGTGTGTTCCCCTCCGCAGAGTCTGCATGTCTTTGTGAGAGAGCCGTATCGTAATCTGGTTTCTAAAGCATCACTTTCCGTGTTTACCCTGACGTCACTTTGACGAGTTTTTCCTTCAGGGCAAGAAAAGCAAAGGAAAAATGAAGAAACGTTAAAAGTCTACCTATCTGGATACGCGCCAAAGCTCAGGAAGTAAGCAGCCGTTTAGAGACACCCTCCTGATGGGTGAGAACGGGCAGGACAATAACTTCCTTGCCTTGAGGCTACAACGGCTGGCACATCCAATTCACCAGGCCTTTAGGATTTCACCATTTACCAAGTATGAATCAATGAGAAACCCATTCGATACGCACAGCATCAATACTGCTATTTCTGTTCCAACTTTGACCCTTCACTACACGCCTTCCCCAAACATTGTCCAATCACAGCTCAGCAACCATAGATAAAGGCTGACTCATGGATTTATATAGCGCCTTTCGAGCTAACTATCTACACAAGGAGCTACACGACAGTCAGTCACTTTTTCCCGTTCACACACACACGTTCACACAAACAAATTCACACACACAAATACATTCACACACCGATGGTGCAGCATCGGGGCAATTGGGGGTTCAGTATCTTGCCCACTTCGGCATGCAGACTGAGCCTCAGCTGCCCCTAAGGTTAATTAAGCTTAGTTAGCTTTCGAACTAAGATTAGATTGTTATAGGCTAGAAATGAGAAGTTTGCTTTTGTCTACCTTCGTCTCAAATCATGATGCCATGGAATTAGAATACATTTCAATGGCAGATCTTCCATCTTTACCATTCATTTACAGGTTAAAACCTGGAAATAAGAAGTGGATATAGTAGCCGTGACATCACTCACTGGTTTGTGGAGAGGGCGTTTTGGAGCCTAAAGTTCAACATTTGCCATATTGGCTTTTTGCAACCATATGTGACACAAGAAGATCACATAGACTTCGATACAATGGGACTTATTTTTACAACCAGAGGAGTCGCCCTCTGTTGGCCATTACAAAGAATACCGCCTGGCCATGTGTTGCAGGTAGTAAGAGTTGGGTTTAAGAAATGAAGCTATGACCCTCAATGTCATATTCACCCCCCAGAAATCTATAGTACATTCTGTACCATGCATACTTTACAGCCACTAGCTTTAATGTGTTTTTAAAAAAAAAAGTGTTTTGTCTTATACTCTTAATTAGAAAGCTTAAAGCTGTTGTGTCATCAGTTTTATTTCCCTCAGTGCCACATTTGGGTCATCCGTCGCTGCTGATGTCGTCCATCAGTCAAAGCTGGACGTGGCTAACGGCTAGCTAAGTGGTGCTCATTGAGCTGGGGTCGGGCTCTATAATAGTTTCATGCAATGGGAAGTCATTCATCAGGACTGTTCTCAACTGGCAGAGAGAAACAGAGAGTGTGTGTGTGTGTGTGTGTGTGTGTGTGTGTGTGAGAGGGGGGGTAGAGAGTGACAGTCACTCCAACAAAAGGTTGGAGGAAGAGATGGATGCAGATGAGGTGAAAAAGAGAAAGAAAAGTGGATAAGACCTCAACCATTTACATAAATGGCCTCATTTATTTAGCGCTTCTCACCAAAGCGCTTTACATTAATGACTGACATTCACCCATTCACTCACACATCCACACACCGACGGCGGAGTCAACCACACAGGGCGACAGCCAGCTCGTCAGGAGCAATTAGGGTGAGGTGTCTTGCTCAGGGACACCAAGCACTCAGCTAGGAGGAGCCGGGGATCGAACCAGCAATCTTGCGGTTGCCAGACAACCCGCTCTACCTCTTGAGCTAAACCCCCCTACATGTGAAATAGATTTCCATTTAGCCATGGCTAACACAGTTTCCACTGGCTTACATCAGCATAAACACATATCCTGTGTTTGTGGCAACATACAGCCAGCATGTTTGATCCTGAATGCGTGTGTGTTGTTAGAACTGCATTTGAGTCACCTCATAAGCATAAACAGGGGAAAATATATATACATCTGCCGCCTTCGGGCTGCATCTGTATGGCATACATACAGATGCATTATGGAATACAGACTTTAACGGAATTCTTTGTTTGACTACACAGCCTGTAGGGGTTGATTTCCTTCCAGACTGTGATTGGACCGGGCAGCTTGCAGTCTGTGAATGTGTGTAACATAAGCATTACTGCAGGACAGGCTTCGTCACTTCAATGTAGCAGTTCAGTTTAACTTACTATGAACACGTAACTGATTGTTAATGTATTATTAGAGTGCCGTTTACTGTATCCATTTTAAATAAACAAGAAGAAGAACAGTTACAGTGATCTTACAATAACTGTTCAGTCCCAAAGCTATCCCGACCTGTTATTCATGCATTGTGTTTGTTTCTTAATCAACATTGAGCAGAGGCTCAGTTAACCTCAGTCTCTGTTTGCCATCTTGATTTACTTTATTTAAGTGAGACATTTTTCTCACCACCTTGTTTTTGTACATCTCCTCCATGCTGACCACATTTCATCTGTCGCCGTTGTTTTTTTGCTTTGGTGCAATGTGACAACACCATGCTAACCACGCGCCGGGGTCAAGTACCGAGCACCCGTCACATTAGCAACAACATTTAAAAAAAAAAAAAAAAAAAACGCTTTTTGCTGGTTTTACTCTCCTGACATGAACTAAAATCTCACACTTACATAACCACACAAGCACAATCAAGTCAGTCTGTATAACTTCCTGTTTACTCCTCTGGATCATCAGGACAGGAACCAGAGCAGAATTAAAATGCAACATTGTGTTCTTTTTTTCCCTTCAGGAGCAAATAAAACCAACTGAGTTTCATGAAAATCAGGACGGTATCTTTTCTGTTATCCTGCTGACAAACAAACAATTCAAACCAAAAGCAGCGGAAGGAGATGTGTGAGACTCTCCTACCTCTCTGCTGTGGAGGAGGCCCTTTGACAGATCACCGCCAACGAACTGCTTCCAGGTGCCATTTCCTGTTTGATCTCCCAGGCAACGAGGTTGCTGGGTTTCACAGCCAGGAAGTTAATGCCTGACTGGAACCACACCCTGCAGACGGGGGAGAGAGAGAGAAAGCAAGGTTAATCTGAAGTTCACACAA
Organism: Eutrigla gurnardus; assembly: GCF_963514095.1. NCBI lineage: Eukaryota > Metazoa > Chordata > Actinopteri > Perciformes > Triglidae > Eutrigla > Eutrigla gurnardus. The sequence goes on from NC_139936.1 coordinate 22,802,870, forward strand.
GCACGTCACAGACAAAAGAGGAATGAAAGCGGAGTTGTCACAGTGACTGACAGTTTGGGGGAATATGCTGAAAAAATGAATTTGGTTTGCTTTGAGTTTCCCTGCCCCGTGTTTTATAATGATTTTCTTTAATCCCTGATATGTGCCATACTCCTTATATGAAATGCCTTTTAAAATTGATACACACAGCATGGTGCTGCCTCCCACGGTATGTTTAGGTGGGAGAAAACAATGGAGTGACAGGAGAAGCTCTCATGAAAGTGTTAGTAAGTGCTGAGTGGGGGATGATTCACATGTATGATGGAGATTATGTCTAATAGAGAAAATGTGACTTTGCTGATTTTTTATGATATGATTCACTGTGAAATCTTAATTTTGCTTAATTGTTCCTTTTCCCTATAGAAATATTCCCATTTCTCACCTTCGATTTCTGTCCTTAAAACAAATATATAATAAACCTCCTACTTGTTAAAGTTCTGTCATCCCTCATCTTCTCCAGCCTCCAGTTAGATTAAGGCCATTCTCCCATATTTATTTTGCTTACCAGGTCTCCTCTTTCATCTCTTTTCCTCACCTCCTCCTAAAGCCTTTCTTCTGCCTTTCATCCATCCCTCTGTGGTTTCCACCCTTCCTCTCCTCCTCCCTATATACCTTACTTCATCCTTCCCTCTCTATCCCTTCTCCAGCCTTCAATCTCAAGGCATCCTATATGGTTAATCCCCCCTCGCTAATCCGTCGTGGTGTGTTTTGTTCTATTTGTCACTTTGACAAGACCCTCCCTTTGTTTATGAGCACAATTCATGTGCACGCACACACATGCACGCAAGTTTGTTTACTGCTCTTCTCATTAACGTGCATACAATTGTCTCCAGCAAACAACAGATACCAACAAACTAAACTTTTCTTCCACACAGTTGGGGGAAAAAAACCTCCAATCCTCTTTGTCTTCTCTCTCATTATTGCTTTCTTGTCTCGCTTCATGTCTTGCCAAAAACTACCAGCATATATGCCATGCTCCTCCCTTGACACACTCACTATAAGTGTGTGTGTGTGTGTGTGTCTGTGGAAGCACCTGTGTGTGTGTTCTGTATAATAATTTAAACAAGACGCTTTATGGCTCAAAGGGAAACGACCCTCTTGTGAAAACTTGAAAACCCACTTTTTTTCCTGTTTCACTCTGAACTAATTTTTCTTGGTTTATTTTAGAGGCGGGGCAAATGTTCCCCAGTTGAACATTGCTGTGTGTTGTTTGTGTGTAAATGAGGGAAAAGGAAGTGTGAAGCTGCAACATAGAACCAAAGATGCGAGGCGGTGTACACGCTGGCTGTGTCCGAATTCACTCACTACTCACTATATAGTGCAATCGCCGTGTTGCAGTGCTGTCTGAATGTGTAGTGATAATTAATATATCCCACAATGCATCTCCATGGTCACCAAATGAGCTTTATATTTCATCAAGCATTGAAGATTGCAAGACGGACGAGAGTAGAGGGATTAGCACCATCGAGACAAATCTATAAAAATAATATATTTAACATGAATATAGCAGATCACATCAATACAGGGGGTAAAGAATTACTTTCAATGTATTTATTCATTTGGGAAAATTTGTAAAATTCTTTCCACCACGGCAGCATCGGCTGCTCCTTTCATTCTTACCTTTCACAAAATAAGCCCTTGAAATATGTGCAGCATCACTGCTTATCAGGGGAACCTAAATTACAACATAAAAACTTAAACCATCTAATTATTAAAAAATGGTATTTATTATGGATGCTCCACCAGCAACCGTTGATCTGTTGCATTTGAATAATGTGACAGCAGTGACGTGTTTTTTTTTTAATTTTACAGATGAGCTCACTATACCATCCTCTACATAGGACTCCCTGGATGGTGAGGGAGGAGTGAACGAGTGAGTGTGATGTGTTTTTCCTCCCAAGTAAAATATCATCAGTGTGCAGCAACACAGCATAAAATAACGTACCGTCCCCTTCTTCAGCTGACATAAAATATAAAAGAACAAAACGCACGCCATTGTTCTGCTTCCTGTGTATCTCCCTACACTCACTCTGTCCTCATCCTCGACCAACCCAGAATTTAAGATAATCCACTTCAAAGGAAATTCACTTCACCCAGTCTGTGGCAAAAAAAGTATGTGAAGCCAAGCGAGTTGGGAGAAAGAACCCCCCCCCCCCCCAATATATATATATATATATATATATATATATATATATATATATATATATATATATATATATATATAAATAAATAAAACAGGAGCTATAAAGTGAATGACAGACTGGCAGGAATGGAGCACAGAAACGTTTGCCTGAACAACAGCTGGGAAACATTCATCCGAGAAAGAAGGTTGCGGCAAAGACGAAGCATAAATAAAACATACTGGAAAAAACATGAATACGACTTCTCCAGAACTCCTCCATCAAAAAGCCGACAAGCGAGAACCCGAACCTCACCCTTGTAAATCTTATATGAAATAATGCACTTTCTTAAAATCTCAGCATTCCTGCACATCACATTAAGACATGCAGTATAAACCGGGCCCCAAACTGTGGCAGGCATTAAAGAGTTCATCCACAGCCACCACTATTACAGAAAGTATAGGCCTGCCAGTGAACATGCCAATGACCACAAGCAACAGATCATCAGACACAGCAACAAAACAGAAAAGACCCCTTTTCTGTGAGAAATTGTAGGGTGTTTAAATTAGACCGTTTAAGGGAAAAATAGATGAGATGGAGCAACTATGACACCGTCGTCACCGTAGAGCAGCATTTGTAGCTCCATCAACCCTGCAATTTTTCTGACAAGTCACTTCCTGTGCTTAATGTGAAAGGATTCTGTCATTTGCGATGAACCGCAAGATCATTTGTAGTCAGCAAACCAGCTCTGTTAAACCTATTGTGCATTTTTGCATAGCATGAAGCAGCGGACTAGCTGGGGAACATGGTGGAGCATTTAGGAGCTAAATAGCCCTATATTTCCCCCTGGAGTGCTAGAAGGACAGCGAATGTTGAATTTGCGGAATTTTAAGTGACTGCCGATGCAGCTTTTTACTGGGCATATGTCAAACATGTCTATGATAATGTGGATTCTTCCCCCAGACGGCCAAAACAGGCAAATGGTGCTTTAATCATGGCAACAAACTGCTCTGTACCAGCTTGTCAAGTAGATTTAGATACAAATACTTTGTAAGAACACGATGGAAAATGGCCTATTTAGGAATGTGTGAAGACAGAATGTACTGAATGGTATATATTCACACTTTCTTTTGGGAGCAGTAACTTATAAACTTGCTCTTGCCTAAAGTCTGAAAATATAACTTCTTATTTCACAAGAAGAGATTTATTCATCACAAGGTCCTGCCAGGGCTCTAAAACGCTTACGTTACAAACTAGTGTACTGTTAGCTCAGTCAAAAGATGTATTAATGCATCAGAGTGAAGTTGCAGTTTAAGTCCATGTCTGTCCACAATATCATCCCTGCACCATCTATTAGACAGACTTTGAGGTCACAGTGACCTTTGACCACCAAACCCTAACAAGTTAATCCTTCATTCCATGTGGACGTTTGTCCGCAAAAAAAATTACCTCCGTCTTGAGATGGAGTTCACAAGAATCGACTGGTTTTCCAGTTTTGGTTTTGGGGGCAGATACCATTTCTACATTTAAGAGTAGCTTAAAAGGTTCCTCTATGACAACGCTCTTAGTTAGGGCTGGCTCAGTTTTGCCCTGGACCGGCTCTTAGGTATGTTGCTACTGCCAGGGGATTTACAGTGACACACTGAGTCTCTTTGTCTCTCTCTCTGTATGTGCTCCCCCGAGTCCTTGTGCTTTTTTATCTTGCAGGTTTCCCTGGATCATGGTGGAACCTGATCCTGACTGCAGCGCCACCGTGGTCCTGTTTGACGCTTGAAGCTAGTATTTTTAAGGCGGCCGACTATTTTTTTTAAAGGAAATGATCAAAATCTGAATCTCTACTTTTACTAACTGGACTCCTCCTGAGATTAACCCAGGTTTGGCTCTGCTTTCTTGTCCGGCAGTGTCCGCCCAGGTCCTGACCGCCGTAGACTGCTCCCTGGCCTGATGATGGAAGCACCATATGGTGGCTCCACCTGCCCCACTCTGACGCTGCCCAACACTGACTGCTTTCTATGGTGACACGTTGGAGACCATGTAGCCTGGTCTGCTCCAGATTTCTGCCTAAAATCTGTCAAGGCAGTTTTTTTTCTGACCACTGTCTCCTGGGTGATGTTGGGACTGAAAATCAATAACATGTTCTAGTCCTGCTCTTTGGAAAGTGTCCTGAGATAACTTTTGTGTTGAATTAACACAATTAATCAAATTGAATTCGTACCCACGGACGACTGGACAGACGGACGGACAACCCAATGCCTCCGGCCGCAGCTGTCGCCGGTGCGGAGGCATGAAAAGGATGAATTTAGAAGAGAATCAATCACAAGTGAGTCCACGCCTTTTAGTGGTTGTCAGGTTCCCCCTGAAAATTCAGAAATTATGTTTGTGGGAAACGGTAGATCGATTTTGCTCGGCTGACTGAACACACAGAGAAACGCACACACACACACACAAACACACAAACACCGTACACGTATGTAAGAAAACACTGCGACACTGTTGTCCCATGTTGCATCTGTCAGGACTTTGGTGTGTGTGTGCGTGTGTGTGTGTGTGTGTGTGTGTGTGTGTGTGTGTGTGTGTGTGTGTGTGTGTGTGTGTGTGTGTGTGTGCATGTCTGTCAACAAGCAGGATGATGGACAAGGCTGCGTCCCTAAGCTGCTTCTGTCAGATGGTGTACAGCAAGAGAGCCTGACAGGAGTCTGTGTATCTTTCTTTCTCTGTCGCTCTGTTTCTTTAGGTAATGCAGGAAGACAACCAACACTTCTCCCTTCACTTTCCCTATCTCTCACTCTCCCCCTCACGCTGTGCCTCATTCATTTCCCTCTGTATTTATCCACCATTGTTTCAGTTTTCATGTCGACGATGCTGCTCCGTCTTGATCTGCAACACATTCTGTCCTGAAAGGAACGCTTGGCTTTTTACTTTATGCTTTTGCTGTGAAAGACATGCATTCTGGGAGTTGTACCGCTTGCTCCCATGATCCCATGGGTCAAGTGTTTCTTTTCCCAGCAATTTACTGCTCACTTCTGACAAATTATTTTTAGCAATTTATCTTCAAAATAAGTTACTGTATTTCTCTGATACAGATATACATTTGAGAGTGTCTTGCGAGTGTAAATGCAGCCAGTAAAATACTATGTGTTGAATTACTACCAAACTACTTTATGCTTTGCTTACAGTAAGCTGTGGCATTCTTTTGATATAGTAGATAAACTGTAAATCATAGAGGAGCTTACTGGCAAAATTGCTGCCAGTAATTTACTTTAATTTTCCTATGAAAATGTTTGCAGGAGGTATCAGTTGTCACGATCTCATTTTCGTATTCTGAAATTTAAAAAAGTGCCTTATTTACATTAGGAAATGTACGATGTTGTCAAAGGAAGATTTGACTGTGTAACCCCGACAACGTTATTTACAGCAGGGACATTAACTGGCCATCTATTCCTGCCTTGTTCCCAGGGTGACACTCATACATTATACACATTCACAGCTTCACTCTGCTCCTGTTGGCTATCGAGTAGCTCACAGAGCATTACCAATTGATTTTCTTTTCTTTTTTTTTTCTGGAGCAGTGCCTTGTTTGGGCACTTCAGCACTTATTCTCCAAGTGGAAACATAAAGAGGGAAAAGGCAATAGGGCGTCATGCCAAAAAAATCTCAAGTGTACCTTTGTGTTCTCGACCACAAGTTGGATTTCAATGTTGTCATTGTGGTGATGTCCCTTTTTTTCCAAGAGTTCCATTTAATCTATGCCTCTTTTACTCACTTTTGCACATCGTACCTCAATTAGGATGTTTTCTAAAGGCATATTTTGAAAACTCAGATTTTGCTCCGTCTTTAGTTGCTGTGTGATTATCGTAAGAGACGCTTCATAAATATGCCCAAATTGTCAAATCAATTCAAAACATAACTTAAACACAATTAAGCGCCTTTGTTCAGTACCAGTAACTTGCTTCATTTGCTGTATAATTGAATACACAGTTAAGCAGATTGTTTTCTACCTTATTTACCACCAACAAAAAAACAACTAAGAGCAGTTGAAAGAAGAGGAGGAATGAGCATATTTATAGCTTAATCTTTCAATACAGGACCAGTGACCGGGAAACAAAAGCAATATGTGTGAGAAAATAGGATAAAAGATTGTTCTGTTGAAAAGGAAAATCATTTAAGTCCCATTAATTCACTTTACACCTAACTGTATCCTTTAAATACTCATTCCACATCCTCACCTGGTTCATTTCATGTTTGTATATTCAACAGGAACAGTGCACAGCGTCTTAGCTATAAACTAATTTACATCTGTCGTCCCTGGGCAGGAATTAAATCCCTGTTAAGAAAACTAAAACTGTAATACAAAAACACAAACAGAATATAGCAGCACATTAAGGCAGCACAACTAAACTTCTACGATTTGGCTCTGAGCTCCAAACGTCCGTTGCTCTATTAGAGAAAGCTGATCTGCCAAACTCATATCTGTGCTGTTTAAACCCTTCAACTACCAAATATAAGCAAACAAAACGTATATATATGATATACCCTGTATACTACTAATGTGTGTGTGTGTGTGTGTGTGTGTGTGTGTATATATATATATATATATATGAATGTACTCTTGTCTACACATATGGTACACATGTCTCCCTTCCAGGTGAGCACCATCAGGACCCAGGTGAGTCACATGTATGTGAGAGATGCAGTGTTCGGGGAAACTCTGGTGTCCTTGAGGAGAATCTGATGCTAAAAGAACAGACACTCAGCAGAGAGAGAGAGAGAGAGAGAGAGAGCGAGTGAGTGAGTGAGTGACAGGTGAAGAGGGAAGGGAGAGTGATGAAGGGAGAAGAGGAAAGGGATCACAACCGAGAGACCGAGAGCTGCTAAAATGACAAAACGTTTACCATTTACTAAGCACACCAATAAAGATATGATTTAATGGAAGAAAATATGTTTGGTGAAATCAGAAAGTTCATTGCTCGAACCTCAATGGATCTCTCAAAAACGAGTGTACACACAAAGGAAACTTTGAAGGCCATATGGTTCTTTAGAGGGTCTCCACCGGTTCTCTCCAATAAGGTGAATAGCATAGGCATTCTTGACATGGCATGGAGGTCAGTGACCTTTGACTACCAACTTCAAGGTATTCCTGAGATACTGCATTCGCTAGAATGGAGCGGACGTATGGACAACCCATCCGACCACAGCTGTTTGCAAGAGGCATATAAAACAGACTGGAATCTTACAAATTGCAATCTTAAACTGTAATAGCTATTTATTTACTGCTTACTTATTTAATTCATTATTTCCCAAGGAAAATCCTGATTTAAGGGGTAGTAAGCCCGCAAACTTTGGTTACACTATCCACAAACAGAGCTTATAATGTGATTTTATAAGGAGAACAAAGGGGGAATGCAAAGATAAAAGAGATAGAGAAGAAAGCAGCATTTTAGAGAAAAGCTTAAGAAATTAAAAGGGGATTTAAGATGCTTTTTGATGTGAACTAATTTGGCACTTTCAGTCTTTAGATATTAAAAGGAATGGTTTGGAAATTAATCAGTCAGTTTGGGATCTGTGGTCAAAAGCGCTAGTTTGAGGTTCTAGTCATGTTCCTCTGAGCTTCATTGTATGAAACTATTTGTCTCACCAATGTAACCTCTGCAAATACCTTGTGTGAGATACATTCATCCACTATGGACTGTCCCATTATAGCACACTGCACCCTTTTTGCTTGAAAGGTCTGTGTGTTTAGAGCCGGGGGCTTTAAAAGGCTGAAAACTGACTGATCTCTTCTGCAAGAACGGAACTCAAAGGGCTTAGTGCATCTAGCAAGGCTTAAAGGTGATGTATTCCAACAAGCATCAGTTTGGTAAGTGTTTCAGGATAGAAAAGTAGATTCAAGCCCTCAAGGTTTACATGCTCCGCTCATATGCATTCATTCAATGTTCTTTTTATGTTTTCTCTGGGTGATGCTGCAGCAGACTAGAAGTAGTAAGTTTATCAAAGTTGTTCCTAAAAAAGAAAAAAAAAGAAAATTTGCAAAACCAAATCCCAATCTGCAGAGGACGACGTGCTTTAATCTATGAGGGCTGCTAATCTAGAGCTCAAAAATCCTCCAGGTAGTAACCAGCCTCAGATGTGAGATGAAAGGTGGGTTGTGTTAGATCAAGTGTGTCACCTGGGTTATCCTCAGGGCGTCTCAATTCGGAGGCTCTTTTTCACACCGGTGGCACATTTGTGCTCATATTTCATAAAACGGGGATCAAATCTCCCAGAAGTCTCAAAGAGGATGTCGTTGCTACTTCACCTTCACATTCTCTGGCGTTCATTGGGATATTTATTTTCTCTTTCACCTAATTTTTCACCTGTTCCACCATCTGCTGTTGGAAAAAAACTGCCACTCTTATCAGTGTCTCTTCAACAGGTCCAAACTCTGAAACTAAACGAGCTTAACTGAACATATTCTTGCAGAAACACTTTTGTACAGCCCAGAAGCCTAAAGTCTGGGCTCCTAGTCTGTTGCTACAGCAAACCTACTAGTGTTCTCTTAAAGTCAGTGGTAGTGGAGGCTATACGCAGGTATACAGGGTATACCCACCTCTTTTTCTGGCAGTTTACAGTATCCCCACCTATCCATGCCTAGAAAGCCATTGGAATCTATAGGAGAGTATACCCACTCCCTCCTCTGTAACCTACCATCTACCTAGCAGTACACCCACCTCCTCAACGACCACCACACCACTGCTGAAAGTGTTCAGAGGCATTTAGTGCCTGTGCCTTTATTCCGTTCTTCTAGAACTCTCCCATAATTCACTTCTCTCCAAAGTAAAATGTAGAAACCTCTCGTATGAATGGCAATCCAAGAATACACACAGCCCCCACACAACCATGTTCCTCCCTTGTGACCTCGCTCTTTCTTTCCTAATACTATTGCTTGAGGTTCACAGTGATCCATGGCTCGGAGCTTTTCACTCAGCACTTGAAATGTGTAACAGAATCGAAAGTTGGCCTCGCTGCCACACCGCTCTGCATGAAAGTGTCAGCGACATAAAAAACCTAAAATGTAAAATGTGAACTCAAAAGGCATTCTCCTCAAAACAAAAGAGCGGGCCCGCCATATGCTACGTGTCAGAAAACGTTGCTGCAGCAGACGTGTCGAAGAGAGAAAAGTACGAGAAGACATGTTGTTTGTCTTAAGTTGTTGTTGGAACAGATGTTTAGGGGGAAGGCTGGGTTCGAAGGACACTCCAAGAGGCCCTTAAGGAGTCCAGCTCATCGGCCTCCAAACTTAATTGCGAGTAAAGCTTTCTGGATGATTCCTGCTGGTGTAGAAGAAGTACCTGTATGTTTGGACGATCATTAAAAAACCTGATGTTCAGCTCATAGGAGGCAACATCTGGATATGATGGGATTACAGCGAGAAAAACATCATTCGCCATGAGATAACATCGTTCTACCAAAGTGTGCCGAAAGTTTAAATCGTGATCCGCGTTGATAATTCATGACTTAAAGAGACAGTACGAGCAAACGCCGAGGAAAACGGCAGCAAGTCATTATGAGCTCAGGCAGCTGCTGAACAACAAGAAAACACCTGCACACACACACACACACACACACACACACACACACATGTGCACATACCCACACACACGCACACACACACACGCGCGCACACACACCCCGGAGAAGCTGCCGTCATTGGACACAAGCAGCATTGAAATGAGTCAACTGTCAAATCATTAGAATCTTGTTTTCGGCTTTTCCTGCTATTTGAGAGGCAAAACAATCTGCTGTTGTGATAATAACTCTGAGAAGAGACGGGGTTACTTTTTCTACAAGTGACAAGCTGTCAACACACTGAAAAGTCGAGAAAGTGTTTTCTTTTTTGATACCGGGTCTTGTTGCAAAAACAGAAAGTTCTCGACCTGTGATGCATAACAATTAGCCAATTGTCACATGAGGAAAACTAAATTACATTAGACCTACTTTCAAGTCTTTTTAAATGTTAATCTTTAAACGTTTGAAATGTGTACAGGCATATAAAGTTATGTGAAGAAAGTATGAATTATTACTTTTACGTCCAACTTGCTGATTTTTTGCTTTGTAGTAGCAGTTTTCTTTGTTGTATTACAACATTTTTGTGTCGATAAACTAAATGTATGTCTTTTTTTTTAGTAGGAGTGATGGACAGTTTGGAAAGCGGAGGCTTTACATTTCTAATATAAGCAGGTGGAGTTGTTGTTTTTAGATGTGCTTCGACAGATGGGAAGCATTTTGAAAGTCTTGTTAGACATTTTTTGTAAAAGAGCCACGTCATGTTGGTCACAGGTCACATGTGTCTGACTGGGAGAACATCTGTTATATATCACGCTACCCACAATCCTTTTCTCTCTTTTTTTTTACTTTGATATATCCCCCTCTCTCACTCTTTCCTTGTGATGGTCTTTTATTCCCGTCTTCTTCTTTCTTCCTGTGTTGTCATTTCATCCTGTCTTTCATTTGTTGTCCTTCTGCCTACGCATGCATTGACTTTTTATCTCTCTATCTCCTTTAACGTTGCCTTTCACAACACAAACCTGATATCACACAAACAACCTTTCCCAAGGAGCCTGTGTTAGTAGCAGCAGCACTCCCATAACTGATAATTGGCCTTTAAAACACACAACTACTTTATTCCATTACCTCGGTTCAAACTCCAGATGACAGACCTGTTTACGTTCACCCAGCCAGGACATCCAGCGGACATGTGGATTAGAAGTCTCATCTATGTGGAATAAAGATGGAACGACGCCACAAAGACGTTCTTATAGAGACAGTCAAGTAGCATGAAAGCTGGTGGTTTTGACACAGGAGACCACCATGTCACATATTGTCTTTTCTTTAGAACTATGACATGAATCTTTCTTAATAAAGTACTTTTTTTTAACTTGAAACTAAAGCAAACCAAACCAACGATATGGCTGATACCAGAAGAAGCTCATGTGGTGCTTTTTTGGTGGAAAGAACCAAAGAACTCAGTTAAATTGGAATCAGGGCTCGGACTTGGTGGACACCGACGTTTGGCCCAGGTTATCTGGTAAGGTGAGGCGTTTACAGGTCCAGTCTTAAACCTGTCAAACGGGTGGAGACTCGTTGCTAAATTTCCAACATGTTTGATATTTTGGAGTTTAAGTCTGGATTATTACATGAGCTGCATTTAAATGAGTCAACAAACTGTCAAATCATTAAAACCTTGTTTTCTGCCTTTCCTGCTGTTTGTGTGTGTGTGTGTGTGTGTGTGTGTGTGTGTGTGTGTATGTGTGAGAGAGAGAGAGCGAGAGAGAGAGAGAGAGAGAGAGAGAGAGAGAGAGAGAGAGAGAGAAAGAGAGAAAGAGAGAGAGCGTCAAAACAATCCGTAGAGACGGGGTTTCTTTTCTACAAGTGACAAGCTGTCAACACATTGAGAAGTGGAAAAAGTGTTGTTTTTTGGTTGATTTGTTGATGACATCAGTACTTTCAGAGCAGGACCACAATAGCCAACGAGAGGGACGAGCCCTCGAGGCTAACATTAGCTAGCATACTACCGTCGACAGATATCAGATGTGACAGTTCAAATATCACCTCCAGTGTCCGCCGAAGAATAGACGACCCGCGTCGCCCGAGTCTCCGAGCTGCTTTCTTGCCCCGAACCGTTAGGCTTTGTTTTTCTTCTTCTCACAAGTCGTAACGGCACATCGGTCTCCATTTTCTTTACATCCGCTTCCCCCGTGAGATCACGTGAGATTATGTGAGGTGGTGCATGGCTCCCTCTGGCACGGTCATCTTAATAATAATAATAATATTCTGGTACTGAAGAACATGAGGTTTCTCCGTATGTGTGGGATGCAAAATGGTTGTAGCGTTTAGTCACTAAATGAATCAAATGTCATTTTAACTGCACGTTGACGCCGACATAAATGTTCTTTTTTTAATTACAAAATGTTTTTTCACTTTCATTCTTCTGGTTTCGTACTGAACAGCACACACACACACACACACACACACACACACACACACACACACACACACTATGTGGCTGCTGTCTGAGCAGCTGGCTTCACAGTTATATAAGTTTACTGCAAAATGACTATTGTGTAATAATGATGAAAGCTGCTGGAAAACAGGGACGTCTGTGTGCGAGTGTCTGTTCTGTGTTTGTTTGTTTCATTGTATGCTACATGAAGTAAACATGTGAGTTACCCCGCGTGCCTCCTGGCTCCATGAACGGTAGCCGCTACATGCCTCTGTGCACATGTGTTTGCCCTGCTTGTGCGTTAATTATGAATGAGTGAAGAAAACGCCATCAGTCGCCTTCTGCTCCAGACCTGGTCTTTGTTTTGCACCACTGAACAGGCCTCCGCAGCACCAGCCCTGCAGGGATAGCCGTTAGAGCCCCCCCCCCACACACACACACACACACATGCATCCATCCTACATCTGTGCTGCACCGCACTAAATACCATCATCTGCAGGAGTTTGATCTGGATGAATGTCAGTAAAATGGCAATCATCTAGCCAGCTGGTGAGACTTGAGACTCTCTGGAAAGCAGAAAAGCTGCCAATATGAATGAATGAATGAATGAATGAATGAATTGGGCACCACTTAAGGACGACGTGATTAATCCATTCCTTAATTCCAATGTGAAAGATGTGAGAGCCAATGCAGCTTAGGTAAAGAACTCCAGATAGTTGTCCAAAGATGGCTGCTAAGAACAGTGGTAGATTAGTAAGATTAAAAACTACTGACCACAACTACAGCCCAGTGTTGAAATATTAATTCTCAATTAATATTATGACAATTCAGTCTTACTGAATGAAGTGCCAGTCAGGGCTGACAATGGCAAGCAAAATACAAAGTACAGCGGTGTCCCAGTTCAGCGGCCACCTCCTTGAGACGATGCATTTGCAGACCAAATGTGGCATAGCGGCTGTGACAAGGCTGTTATATTTTCCGAAGACTCCTTCAAATGCAGCCAAGAAAAGCCATCTCTTTTTCCTGGATTTGGAGGATGTGAATCCGGGAAAAGTGGCGATGCAACCAGGAAATCCTCATTTCGGAGACCCGAAAAGACCCAGCCTACGTAGACCGCAGCTTCCACCAAAGGACACTGATGCTGAATTGGGACATGACTTTTTGTCTTTTTCCAACCAACTTATTAAAAGGTAGTGAATAAAGAGTGAATTCGGATTTCTGGGTTGCCTGCAGCCATTCTGTGTGAAATTGGCACGTGTCAGCAATCACATGCACATATTTCCTCTGCATGCTTGAGTTTTATTTCCACAATCCAAAGACATGCATGTTAGATGACTGCCTAAGTGTGTTAGACTGGAACCCATTCACCCAGTTCACAATACATTGGTCCCAGTCTCCCAGGACTCTGAACAGATTAGAAACTGGATGGATGTATTAATGGATGGGCGGATGTAGGTGCAGATCTAAAGAGCATATATCTGCTGTACAACCATTATGAAATGAAATGACACATTTTGCTGATTCACTTCAGGAGTAGATGTGGCCCGGAGGCACCATGAAAAAGGAAAACCAGCAGGAGCTGACATTAAGCTGTGAATGTACTCTAGTTGTTTGCATGTCATGAATGATTACACCTCAATAAGTCTGAGTCACCACACTTTGTCAGTCCTACAATAGCACCGCAGGTCATTCTGTCTTGAATGTTTTATAGTTGTCGCACAAAGCGCTTATTGTAATACCGAACTCACACCGACTCGTCAGCGACCCTCGCTTCGTCGTCGCAGTATTTCCTCTCGTTGGAGGAAGCTAACGTGCTGCAGTCCGGCACGCAGGCAGCAACGCGTGGGACTGTTTCGTACAACTGCTACCTTTGTGCACATTTTTAAAGCAGGACAACGATAATGTAATCTGCAGAGCTTGATGTTTGGTTACTGGATCTCTTTCACATGGAATCAAACCGCCCACTCTGCTTCCCACCGCACATGGGATTAGAACGACATATTTTTCTGTAAACAAAGACGCAGACAATAGTTGTGGGTTGTTGGCCGCGTTAGCAGCTTTGAGCTAGTCCTCTGGGCTGAGGTCCCAGATTAGCAGCGTAGCAACCAGTTACTCCACAGATCACTTTCAGCAGGCGGAGACTGGAATGCTGAAGGACGACTTTTTTGATCTGATCAATTCTACCGAAAGAAAAGAAATTCCTCACAATTCACATGGTATTATTATATTCCAACATAATGAATATGTTTTGTTTTGTTTGCTTGTGTTTTTTCCCAGTAAGACAGGGCAATTTAGAATTCTATTTTGTAGAAGGGGGATGGCAGATACTGTACCGCTGATATCAGGGAAATATTATCTATCATCCTTGACTATGTCTGAGCATCAAGCATCATTGATGAAACACAGTTTCCACCTCCTCTCATTCCACAAGAGTCCTGCTCTTGCAGCTTCATCTAGGAGGCCACGATGGATCAAGGTCTCTGTAAAAATGTGGGCACAACACTCTAGCCTTAGGTCTTGGCTGGGTTAGCTTTCGCTTCCATCTCAGCTCTTCTCCCTCTCTTCCTGGGGCAGTCGACTCCACTTTTAGTGGCATTTGGTTTTAGTGGCAGGTCTGGACGTGACCGTGGGCGGTGATCGGCTCATTTAATCCAATCACCATGCTTCCTTCTCTCATGTTGATCAGTTTATTCTGTCATAAGCCATAAGGGCTCCAGTAAAACAGAAAAAAACCTGGTCTAGATTTGGCCTTTCCAGGTCAGCAACATAGCCAAAAACCCATTGGGGCCGCTCTTCCAAAAAGCAGGAAAACTGCCTCACCAGTTGGCTTCAGTATTCAAGGTTTATAAATAAAAAGGATTTTGCCAGAATATATGAAAAACCAAAGCGCAAGAAACAACAATGAAACCAGGTGGAAGTCAAAACATGAAGATGAGTCCAATTAGTTGATACATGAGTGGTTTGGGAAATGGAAAATGGCCTGATACCAAAATACTGCACAGAACTGTAATATTATAATTACATTAAAATGTTCGCAGAGTATTGCTAAAAACACTATTTTCCACGAAAAAGTTGCTGCCTTTTCCTTCGTAACAAAGATTTATTGCCACAACAATCTGCCACTTAAACCTAAACGACCAATTGGGGTTGTGCCGCTGTTAGCAAGAGGAACTTTAGGCAGCAGCCGACACTGACAATGAAAAAGAGATGGATTTTTGTGGGAAGAATATTAGGACGATATAGGCCACATGCGGCTGAGAACTGCTTACTCAAAAGTGCAATAAAGCTCCATGCCGCTCATTTGGAAGGAAAGATAAAAATGTAAGAGTCCAAGACTTCAGCCTCTCATTCATTATGAGTGGAAGGAATCCAAAAGTACATCATCCCTTCTAAGTGGGGGATGGCACTGAGAGGCTAATCATCATGGGAGAGAGAGTGTGTGTCTGTGAGACACGCGCACTGACACACACATACACACACACACACACACACACACACACACACACTGAATGGTAACGTTGGCTGTTGTGTTCTACCACTGTCCTGAGCGACAGGAAACGCACAACTTCTTGAGTGAGAAATTGATGAATGGAGATATAATCATCACATACGATAATATTCATTTACAACAGTTTTTTTATCAACTTGCAGAGTCTTGCAAGTTAAACGTAGCAATGACATTGCAAACAGTCAACTGCTTGGGGCCGTTACTCTTTTTCAGTGGAGTGCAATTTTGGAGTGCAAATAAATGTATGGATGAACACTGGCCTTATAATGTGGGTTGTATACAATTTCACAACATTCTTTTTACCGTACCGTAGATGACCAAATAATCGCCCGCGTGCAAATACGCGCCTGTGCTCTAATAGCCGCCGGGGGTCCGACCTCATTTTGCATAATAAACGCCGGTTCAATTAAACGCCCGGGCGATTAAGTGTTTACCATAGTCTTGCACAGAAAACAAAAGTTTTTTTTTAACAGCACTTCACCGGCTCTCACCTCTTCTGTCAGTCAGCCCCTCCTCTCGCGCTCTCTCTCTCTCTCGCATGCAGGCGCGCGCACACACAGACACACAAACACAGGCGCGCTAGACTGAGGGATATAGGGATATAGATAAATGCGCTAATGTACAGTGTTGAAATTACCGCGATCGACCCCCCCTTCCGTTATCATTCATAACACTGCTCTGATCAGCTCCCTGTGTCGCGGTAACACAGACAAACTGTCTTTGTATTTATTGTCTGATGTCAATAAAGATGCGTCGGGGGGAAAAAGTAGTTTTGTTCCAGTGGTGCTATGGTGAGCTCCTTGTTCTTTGCATGATGGTCTGGTGCTGCTCATTGCAAAAATAAATTGTAGCCTGTTGCAAATACGCGCCTGGTTCTTATAAACGCCTGGGCTCCAAGTCGATTTAGCATATTAAACGCCCGGGCTACTAAATGGTCATCTACGGTAAATGTTTTTGTACAAGACACTGTTTTGGTCAGATTATTTATAACATAATGGTGATGAACATTGGTTGGCGGGGCTCCCTAGGAATTTTTGGCTAGGGCCCCAACAGACTCTCAAATCGCCACTGTCTGCTGCTCAAGAGCAATTCAACATTCAATATGTGACAAATAATAAGCAGCATGGATGCTGTGAATAGTCAATATAAGTCGAGTCATTTTGTATTTTTTAATCTCAGATCTTGAATGTCAGAATGTCCTTGCTCAACAAGCAGGTTTCACAAACACTCAAAGCAGACTAGTATGAGCTAAATGCAGCAGTGCTTTAATAAGCAGTAATGAACAGGTCTGTTTTTATGTATTTCCAGAAAGCAGAGTTATATTGCTGAAATCACTGAAAGGTTCATAGCTGATGTGGCCCCTCTAAAGTGTAGTAGTTCAGATAAAGTCACAGAGTTCACAGCAAAAGACTTCCAGTAGCTGCTCAGTAAATCAGACATGAGACTTCCTCACCCCATCAAAATGGGACGGCTGAGAGAAATGTTACTAGAGAGCAACCGACCAAAGAAGTCTTGGACATGCATTAATAACTAGGGTTGGGAATCTCTTGGCACTTCACGATTTGATTACGATTCAGATGTCAACGATTTGATTATAAACCGATTATCAATGCATCTCGATGCAACAATTTTTTGGTGTACATTTCCATGCATGATTTAAAAAAAAAATTAAATCTGAGTTCGCTACTCAGAGTTGGCTAGTCAGTTCCTACGTTTGTGATAATCATTTAAGAAAATCAACAGGTTAATTACCTTCTGTAATATTTTATTAAAGAAATGGCTTTTCTTTGTCACAAGTAGATATGACTTTCTATGAACACAAAGTTCTCCTGTTACAGCAATTAGCATATCCCTGAGAGAAACACAGTAAACTGTAGCCTTGCAATGCAACAATCAAGCTTGCATTTCAACACATCACAGCGTAGCGGTCTGTGGTCTCCCGGCGCTGTGGGATAGTATCTTACGTTTCATACAGAGACAAACACACTAGGAGTAAAACCAGAGACTGTCTGTGAACAAACAACAAGGTCGCTGCGTATTTATGCCGAGACACCGTTATGTTCAGTGTTTACGTAGCCGCTACCGTGTTAGCCTAGCTTAGCTCTGAGCTAGCCAAAAAAACAAGAATTTTTAAAGTTATTTGCTGACGTCTTAACGGACAGACTTAACAAACCATGACTTCGGACGTTTTACTAATCAGCATTACTTCGGCATACTCTTTATCTGTAAATTGTAATTAAATCACAACGTCGTATTTTGATAGTGACCGCTGCTGTGAATGCAGCTCTATGAGATTCACCGTCCCACTCCGGGTAAAGGTATAAACTCAGACAGGGCGGCGTTTAGTTGAACGGGTGTGTCTGGGACATCCACAACATGTACAAAGCAGTAATAGTGTTTATTTCAGCCATGAGTGATGAAACATTATCGGTGTAATTGCAGCGTGTGCCAGTCGGATTTCTCTCTCCACCGTGTCTCTGTTAAGTCCAACGCCACAGCCTGTCCGGGCGCTGCATTTCCGATTCCCCCCCACCCCTCGTAATAACTGCTGCAGTAACCCTCAACAGGTGCTATAACACACTCCACACTTTCTGTTATCCAGAAGAAAGCCAAATCCATGAAAGATGAAGGTATTGGGATCGCTTTGCTGTGAATACCAGCAGCACAAGAAAAGGTTAGATTCACTATGTGAAAAGGGAATTTTGGTTAAATATGACAAAATGAATGGCAGACCTGGACAGATCTAGAAATGAGTGATGATCTTCATAGGAAGAGATTTGAATCTGCCAAGCCAGAAGCAACAATGGCTGAAGAAAGTGACAAAGACAAAGGAGAAGGGAAAAAAGTCATAGCACACGCTATCCCAACAGAATGAGGAAAGGTCCCCAGGACTTGAAAGACTGGGAATGGAAAGTGGGTCTATGTGGACAAAGACAACACAGATGAGACATTCAAGGTCAGATATGTTGCAAAAAGACCCTTCGCCCAGCGGGGATCAGAAAAATGGGTATAATCAGGCGGTAGGACAAGACTACAAGGTTACTTTTTTCTCCAACTGCAAATATGACATCAGCTTGATGTAGCTAATATTTAGCTTGTATTTATTCACAGGATCATTTGTGATTATTCATGTCACTCATTCAAGATGCGCTGGAGAGGACAGGGGCTTACTAACAATGTTCAGTCACGGCTGAAATAACAATGATTGCTGCTTTAGACACACACGGTTTTGTTTGTTGTGTGTACCAATATGAGCTACTATCATAGAGCTCTGGGTGACCACAAACTGTGACACTTTTTTTCCCTCTATTTCTGATTCAGCAAGGTCAGGACAACAGGCGAAGAGAATCTCAACACTGATGGGACTTCGCAACTCAGCGCCAAGCGAATTTCTTGCAAATTATGCAAATTCACCTCACTCGCCTCATAGCATCACAGGGAACCATTTCAGGTTAACGTCCCTGTTATTTCCTGGATATCGAACAAGCAGCAAACAGTAGCTGTGTCTATATGTAAAGAGTCCATGGCACCAGCTGCTACAATACACAAGAGCTTGTACCTTGTATAGTTACTGAATGGGATGTCTGAGTGTGTGAATATTTCCTCTGTGAAAGGTATGTTATTAAGCCGGTGTTCCTACCCTCATGATGACGGCGCAAACAAAAGTAATTACAAAATGTTTTATTACGATGTGCGATTTCTGCTCTGTGTGAGATCAGTCATCGGAAAACCCTCAACCTTCACAAGAACCACTGACCGGAGACAACGCGGGGGGCCTGAGATTTCAGTCTGCTTTTGTTGCACTGCTAATCGTAAGCAGAACTAAAAGGTTGAAACAGTCACCTGCTGGGGGAGAGATGCTGCACCTCGGGGTTCCATTAATGTCATCGCAATTAAAAAGCAGAGAGGCACGCTTCCTCTTCTGTGCTTCAATAATAATAACACTGGTAACAATGCCTGGCGTGTGTCAGCGGTTGTGCTTTTCATAATGGCTTCTTCCGTTACACACATTATTTGTAAATGCATGTGTGTTTGCCCGTGTGTAATTTGGCCATTTGAAAGAGAGAGAGAGAGAGAGAGAGAGAGAGAGAGAGAGAGAGAGAGAGAGAGAGAGAGAGAGAGAGATAGGAAAAAAGAGAATGGATCAAGATGCAAAATCATCAAGGAGCTGAAAATGATTTATATTAATTAATTTGACATTATAATGTATGTGTGTAAATTGATATGTGAGGATAGACATAAAAGTAGAGACATAAAGGGTTTAAAGGTTTGAATTATAAAAATTACCATAACCCTAGTTATGGAGATATCCGTCTCTTCAATATAATGGGGCTGTATGGCACTTGGATCACGTCTGCAGGAACCATAGTTGAAAGAAAATAGTTCCTACATGACGATTTCTGGAGTGCCATATAGTCCCATCATCCCCAAAATTCCCATTCTTATCTCCAAAACTAGGCTACCCAGATCAACCCTGTGCTGCTAGACAATGCGTCTCTGATAACCGATTTATTGCTAAGAAGTATCCATAAAAATATGGGCCAATGCACCGTTTTAATATGAAGGCATTTTCTGTATCGATTTCTCAGGGAGCAGGAACCTCCGCTAGCCTCATGGCAACTTTCATCTGATTTTTAGATTTGGAGAAACCTTCCTCACACTTGAGTGGTAGCAAAAAAAAGTTGCTTATTGAATGATTTTCCACGATAGATTTAAAAGAGGACGGACGCTACGTGTTTTGTCTTACAGTGCAGAGACGCTTATTGTGTTAAACATGAGTTAATGCAACAAAATCCAAACGTCAACAAAACTGTTGGCGTTCCACCTCAGTTCTGCTGACTTTCCTCCAGGGTTTAAAAACATGGTGCGTCTCCAGTGTCTAATACCAGAATCCTTCACCACGAGTCAGTGAGAGAAGGCAAGGCACCCAATTAAGAGGAGTAACATGCTGTATGACAAAACAGAAGGAAATGATGAGGGAAGGGAAGACAGAAGGAGAAGAGGAGGAGAGACAAAGAGATGAATGAAGAGAGAAAAGGAAATGACAGGACAGCCACAATGACCTTTAAGGGCCGAAGAGGAATGGATAAACAATTCACACAGCGCTGCTTGAGTTTTACGTAGTGTGTGTGTGTGTGTGTGTGTGTGTGTGTGTGTGTGTGTGTGTGTGTGTGTGTGTGTGTGTGTGTGTATGACGGACGTCTCTGTCCCGTCCTGTCTGTCTTCGGTCCAGGTGTTGCAGTGTGATAACAGCTCCGCCTCTCTCCTCTCCTCCCTCCTGGCCCGACTAAGTCTACTAATTCAACGCACCGCCCGGCAGAAAGCTTGTTTCCGCTCCGAGAGTCAACTCTTTGGAACTCATTCAACAAAAACATCCAGTGTAGATTTTAAGGAGCTCATTCAATGGGCTCTCTGAATGTATTTGCCACGGCTGACTCATCTACACCGCAATACAGGGTTGACATCAAAATGCTAAATGGAGGTGGTGGAAGGCCTAATGGTGAGCGAGCTGAGCTGCTGGCCGGAGGGTCCTGTGCTCTTTGATGGCTCTGCGGAGGGAAACCTTTGCACAGGAAAAGTGAGTGAAACTGTGTCAAAGAAGTTTCTTCTCCCTCACTGTGATGCTGAGGCACCCGGCTCTGCCAGCTGCAAAGTAGCAGAGGACTAATGTTGCACTGAGCAGCTCCCAGGTGGGAATGTTTGGAAGTAAATACCTGTGAAAAGGAGTGCTGCTGAGGTATGCGCTCAGCAATTTAGTTGAGTGAATAAAGTTGAGGCAAACATGCTTTTTAGGTGAAGAAATACTGTTGGCGTCGATCCAGGGTCTGAAAATAGTAATGGGTTTTTTTAGACCAGAAAGTGGACAGTTATAATTGGCGATTGGGACACATTTGTTTTATTTAGAGTACATGGCATGTACTATAAAGAAAACAAATGTCCCAATGTTTGGCATTTTGGCTGTCACCATCTTGGATTATGGCTGTCACCTTATTGGATTTTTTGCAACCAGTGAAGGAAGTGACCATATTTGGACTGTGAAGAAGTGACGGGTGGATCTAATGAACAGAGCAGCACCCCGAAAAACCACCTTACTGCATCTGACTCCATCTGGCTTCTGCTGTGAAGCTGATAATACCATTTGCTTCCATTACTCATGTTGTAAACTTTACAGCTAAGTGCTGAAATAATCTTAGAAGCTAATTGCACTGGTAGTGTGTTTGCGTGGTAAGGATGCAATGGTAACGACCTGTCAATCACAATGTGGCCCTGCCCCAAAGTATGCCCTACTTTGTGGTCTATTTGATTCTAAATGGACCATAATTTACGAAATGAGCATCATGCTGTATTGAAACTAGTGATTGAGTAGGGTCAATTTCTCATCGACTTCCATGAAATCGAACTTCTTTTTGCAACTAAGAGCAAAGATTTTAAGGCACTTCCGCATTGGCTTCACTTTTTAGAACCAGAGGTTGCCATCTGTTTCATCCAAAGCACTCTATAATTTGGTTCCAATTCACACACACTCACACTGATGGTGCTGGCTCAGCCATCAGGAGATTGAGGGTTCAGTGTCTTTCACACCTCGAGCCAAAAACCCCTCCTAGATGATAACAGCAGGAAATGCACGTGGTCTGTATATATTATAGTATATGGGTGCCTGCATGACTCACCAGAAAGATACAAATCACTCCCAACCTGAGCCTTCAAAAGACGCCAGAGATCCTGATCTGATTGTTCACAAACGGCAAACTGCCACGACCCATCGCCTGTCTGTTTTGTTCTCTGCTTCAGTCAGTGGTCTTCAATCAGGAAAACAAATATGCCAACTTCCCACCCTCCCGTCTGGCCATGATGGATAGAGCCTGGTCTTATCCTCCTCTCCTCCTCCCCTGCCCCGGTCAATAGCTGAGCTCTCTGGTGTGGGGTGATGGGGAGGGAAGTGAGAAAAGCATGGAAGAGCAGTAGAAGTATAGCAGTGTGAAAAAAGTGCAGAGAAAACTGAAAGCAGGAAGAAGAGCGAAGCAGAAGTGTAAGCAGTTGGATAAAGCTAGATGTGGTATTTTGCTGATAGGTCAGAGCTCAGGGTCAGCTATGAAGCAGTTCCCTTGGAAGTGGATCCTCAGACTGTCTCCCTACTTGTACCTTTCCACTCTGTGTGGGTTGAAGTTATTACATTTTTACCATTTGTTTAATGGTTGCCATAGTAACACAATAAATGTTTCATTCTGGTTGTATTTTCTAGGAAATTAAAAGGAGGCCGTTAATTACCATAATCTCTTGTAATGCAGAGACTTAAAAAAAATGATTGAAAATAATTAAGAACTTTAAATAGCATGTAAAAGGTTATGAAAAATATTATGGTTGTTCTCAATTCCATCCTGCTTTCAAGGCAACTTTAAGAATATTTGTGTGCACATGCACAAGGAAATCAGTCTGAAAAGAGTCATGTTTGTTAACACACATGCAAATATGCAACGGTATATTGAAAGAGAAGAGATATTGTTATTCCTGACTCTGGTGCTTAGTCAGGGCCAAGTAAGTTTGAGTAACTTAAGTACTTTACATGACTTAAAATAAACGTTGACTTATTGCTTCACACAGGACACAAACAGCGGTTTCCTGGATGAAGGTCCTGGGCCCTAGTTTCGTAGACTAGGCGTAGTCAGCTCTCAGCGCACCTGCGCCACGCCGACGGGGTGTGTCCGCCTGGACTTTGCAAGCTTCGTGCACTGCGCAGGCTCGCGCAGGCACACCTCCCGTCTCGCCCACCCGCGCAAGTGGGAAAGAGGGAGGAGAAGAAGGCGTGAGTGGGAGACGAGGAGGAGACGAGGCGTGGACTGGGATTAATACAGCCGATTCAGATCTTCACCAATCAAATGAGCTCCTCTCCTCTCCTTTAATGCGTTAGGGGAGGTTCAGTGCAAGTTCCGTCACTTGACAACCCGATGACAGAAGCAGCGCCGCCGCTCCCACCACGCTCATCACGCGCTGTGCGTGCGTATCATAATGATAACAATGCCCATATTATAAAAAACAGGAGAGGGAGAGGGAGATGTTTTGGTCCAAGAGGCTGAGTTTCCGTTACGCGTGCCATCCGCCTTTGATCTGACGTCAGATGTGACAGGACAATCTATATAGATATAAATTCACGTGTTGATTCAATTAGTTGCATTAAATAGTGTTTGTTGTGATTATTTATTGCATTTAAATGTGCCTGGAACTGTGGAAACCTGCCTGTGAGGTCTTGGTGACGTGTGCACACTGCGCGCCGTCAGCCAAACTTCCACTCCGCCAGCTGTGATTCGCATTGAATGAATGGACTTTATTTACGCCTTGCGCCGAAAGTAGACCAGGTTGGAGCTGGCGAGCTTTCAGCGCAGTCTCGGCGAGGCTTTTTGCCACGAAACTTCCGCTGCACCAAGCTGAATCTGCGACGCCTCCCCCTGCTGCGCCGCCACACCCATCTTGGCGCAGGCGATCCACCAAACTGCCAAACTGACCGTGTGCAAGGCTGCGCGGGTCAAAACTTGCATTACGTCGGATCCGCCACCCTCCGCCGCCCTGCGCTGCGCCACGAAACTAGGGCCCCCTGTGTGTGTTTGACCCCTCCCTTCCCTCCAGTCTTACTCCCAAGACTGACTTTCTTCCACGATACACTTTGTCACCCGACTTCAGAAGCACTTGCTCTGACCGTTCAATATTGACGCTGATGGGTTTACATTGCCACATCTTGGAAGCCCTTGTGAAGTGCCTTGTGCTTTGTGTCAGATGCCATGAACCCTGACAGAAACGTCAATATTTGATTCCCTGAGAATGTGACCAGGCTGAAGTGTCGGTGGTGGCGGTAATCCATTCTGTAAAGAGATCCCTTACTAACTCAAGTGTAAGATACAGCATCAGCTGTCCAAATCAAGTGTGTATTGTACAAAGATAGTCTTTTTAGCATACATTCTTGATTTCCATCTTTCCTGCCTCAACTTCTTACATGTATGTCTTATAAATAGCACCTACTGCTTCCTTTCATCCATCTCACTCTTCCTTCCTCGTGTTTCAATCAAACACCCTGTCTTCCTCTGCAGCACCTACATCCATCTCTTCCTATGAGACTATTGGTCTGAAGTGATTATGTAACTCCTCATTGAACACTGTAGGTGTCATTCTCATCCCTTCCATGTCTCTGTCGCAACATCTCTGTAATCCTTTCTGCCTTCTGTGTCTCATGGCTGTCTGATTATGGCTATAGGAATATCTGCCAACATGGCTGCCTGTATCTCTGGATGTGTTCCTAACTGGGTGAATGGGTGGTTGTGTTAGATAACCGCCTGGTTGACTGCAGAGATGGATAGATTGTTTGTTTGGATGACCGGATGGCTGACAAACTGACTGACAGGTTGGCTGGAAATCTGATGACTGGATAGCGGTCTCTCTGTCTGGCTCGCTGCATGTTGTGCAGGATGGCTGTCTAAACAGTGTGTGTGTGTGTGTGTGTATGTGTGTGTATCCTCTTTTATCTGCTGCTTTACCTGTCTATCTGCATGCTGGTTCCTCCTCTTCAACTTTCTCTCTGCTTCCCTCCATGAGTGGAGGAGGAGAGAAGAGGAGGCCGGGTAAATTGGCATGTTTACATATTGTGTGCATGTGTATACAGTGTATGATTCCTATTGTTCCTTCTCCTCCTATCTGCAGTGTCGCCATTGGAGCCCATCAGTGTCTGTAGCTATTTTGGCGATGGGTTTCCACTCACGCCACCTACTACTGATCATGCTATGACAGCTTCTGGGAACGAACACACACACACACACACACACACACACACACACCGCAGGTTACGGCATCGTACCCCGTTGTTTAATTCTTAAAGCTCCACTGGGATTCTGGCAGCTTAGCCCCGTCTCTCTTTTGACACTGACATTGCTTGTGAAAAAGGGAGCATGAGGCTGTGTGGACGTGAGTTTGTGTGTATGTATGTTTGCTGTCAATCACACATCAGTCCAACATACGCGGTACTGACAGGCGTCCTGCGAGTCACTCCTGTTTGCACTCAAAAACAACCTCAGAGGTTGCCACGAGACTACAAAGTGGAAACCGTTTTGCCGTGCGAGTTGTCATCAGCTATCATTTGGAGACCTATGATTGAGTACAATTTCAGCATGAATCAACCAAGGATTGAAAAAGCTA
>NC_139936.1:22833694-22928694 GCF_963514095.1 Eutrigla gurnardus
TTACAAGCGACGAGTAGATTACAAGGTTCAGAGCGACACCGCCCTGTGACAGAATCCCCCCGTGACCTTAAAAAAGGTCGCTTAGCACGGAGAAAGAAAAGAAAAAAATAATCAATACTGTTGTGAGACTCCTGTGGGATCCTTGAAGAACTGCATGAAGGATTTATGAATCGTTTTGAAGGTCCACTAAACTGTAACTGATCTACGTGGATGCCACATGTCTGGAATCAACAATAACGGCCTTATTTTCAGGTGCAGAGCTCAAACACATGGATGGGACATCTGGAGTACAGATGAGCTGAACTTTAAGCACCCATCCTCATCTATTCTGTCTGATATCGGATCCTCTTTTTGGAACATGTGTTAATACCACAAAGACACATAAAAGAGGTTTTTCTTGTCTACTGTGCTGGGCCTGCTCTTTCTGTAACAACACATAACTGTCATGGTGGCTGAGCAATCATACGTGTGATTGAAATTCTATACATATTTTTGATGATGTTCGCCGGCTCGGTGGGTAAATGCAACAGCATTCAATAGCTGAATTGCTTCTTAAATGGGAGAGGGAGACGGTCACACTTGGTCGAGCACATTATTCTGTGAGAAGGAAATAGTCAAAACTTTAAGCCTTTTTTTACATTTTTGGGGGAAATGTCTTGGAGTTGTGAGGAACAATCCTTTAAAGATAGGACATTTGCCAAAATGTGTTTGAGAATGTTAACACGGTGATAGCTCTTGGCCTCTCTGGTTTTAAAGAAGGGAAAGAAATGGAAAAGTAATTTATCAATGAGCACAACAATAACTCACATCCCGGCTGTACAACAGGCTTAGTAAATGTCTCACGTTTGTTTACATGTGTCAGTAGCTTATAAACTAGATAGCTTATAATGTTAAGGGAGAAAAGCATGAATATGAATGCTGTGACAAAGACGCACCCACACATACACATGGTATAGACACACACAGACAGGAAACATATTGTTCCCAGCCTGGAGGCTGCTGTGTGAGGCTCCCCGCAGCGCAGAAAGAATAGGACAATGTACTAAAAGAGGAAGCGATATTGTGAACTGCAAGTTCGGATGAACTAACGCAGAGAGTGCATCACTGTGAGTAAATGGGATAGAAAGAAACGTATGTACAATGTGTTGAGTAGATAACGTGCTACTCACAGCAGAACGCCTGAAGAATGCTTTCGCTCTGCAACGATCACAGGCCACGTAGATGATATTCAGCCTAAAGAATCCCACTTTGTGATCAAAGTGGAGCCACGGTAGCATTCTTCATACACTGTAAACCCGAACAGTTGTACTAGCTCATAAATAATAAGGTCATAACAATCAAATGTCGTTATGCAGTTGACCAAACTATAAAGTGTTGAGCTCTCTTGACATTTATGCCACTTTAATTGAATAGGGCTGAATATGTTATAGCTAATCTGTGTGGAACGCTCAAAAAGTGTAGGAACCATACGGTAGTGTCATGACGTTATCGACGTCATGACGTTCTGGTGGGTGGGTCTTATCTCTCCCTCAGGAAAGCTAAGTCAGCCATCTTGAATTTACCTTGATGCGGGGAAGTTTTGGCCAGCTCGTGTGTATGTGGAAAACAGTTTAATTTGTTTTTATTTATTTGCAGTGCGCACTTTTATCCCCTGCCTTTTTTTTATTGAATTTCGATAGATAGTCTTAACGTTGGAACTGGGAATACATTTTTACAATGTGTACAGTGCATATTCGTTGTAAATAGTTTATAAGTCCAAGTAATTGTTACTTTAGAAGTTGTTGAATGTGACAAATATGTTACGTTACTTTGTCCGTTATTAGCAGGTTTCCTGGATGAACTACATTTCCCATAATGCATTTGCCCGGGATATTGACCGTTGAGTTAGGTCCATGAGTTTGAACTCTCTGGCGGAGCCCGAAAGCATAACGTTATCCCTGCTTCCCGGTTTCTGCCGGTTGTTTTCTCTGTTCGCCGGTAATGCACGTGCGTAATGTGAGTATACTTATTTCAATACGTGTCCGTGTTACGCAGTCAGTATTTTACGTTGTCGAGCTGTGTGTATGTGTGTGCTAGCGTGAAACGAACAATGCTAAACAACATAATGTGAATGTTTTATCATGATGCTAACAAGGCCTGTGTTTGTATTTCTTCATAGGCTCCAAGTGTGTGGTTATGAGATCATCTCGAAGTCCTTTGAATAATTCAGGTAGGATGTATTATGAAATAGTTGGTTTTATTTTATGTGTTACCACAGTCATTATTTTGCAATTTCTTTAAATGTTTTATCTAACTTTTAACTGTGGGGTCCACAGAAGAAATAGTTTGATCACTTGAACCTTAAAAGTAAAAACATCTACAGAAATAGCAGCATCAGCACCCAACTTTGATGCTATTCAGTCAGCTTAAACATATGACATCACTCATAGGAACTCTCGGAGAACCAGGGGGTATTCCAGAAAGCAGATTATGTGAAAACTCAGAGTGAAGACTGAGATGAGGGAAACTCTTTGAGTTATGCATTCCAGAGGGCTATTCCAGAAAGGAGGTTCAACAAACTCTGCTTTCCGTTTTCTCCCCCATTGCCATGGTGAATCACAGTATCAGAGCTCCATTGCTGGCGGCTTTTTACTAGTTGTTAGGCACGAGCTCAACTCAGAGTTTACATAGTCAGAGTCGACTTACCAAACTCAGGGTTAGGCCTGAGTTAGCCTCAGGGTTAGGCTCAGTTTGTTGAACCTCCTTTCTGGAATAGCCCCCAGGACCTGTTTATGAAGTTTACTTGAGTTTTTATTCTGCAAACTGACATGTAGAAATTATGTAAATGAAAAGCTAAATATAAAGCATTCCACTAAACAAAATGTATGCTAACAGATAGGTGTGAAACTAACATAAGATATAAGCATTATGTAAAGAAAATAGTTTAAACATGTAGCTTAGTTGCAGTCTAATTGCAAAGTGCTAAGTGACAGTAATGTCTAGACATCATTCGCATCGATTTGTATCCTTGAGGGCTGAACTCATTCTTGTATTATTTGTGTTTTGTAGTCAGCAGATAGTCCAGACCTCACTGACACGCTGGTGGCTCTCCTGATAGTCGTCACGGATGACACTACTGATGCGGCCCTGTTCAGCCCCAATACATCTGTATTGTCATGGAGGATGAAATACTCGTGAGTGGTCCCACAAATCTAGCTGACTCATTTCTCCTGCTCTTTAGGTACGTCTATGCACTAGACCTACATTACCCAAAGAATCTTGAGCTTACATTCACATTTATCCAAAAAGTTGGGATGTGTTTTGAGGACGACAAACCACTGAAAGGGCGTCTAATGACGTCGAAGAATGATTTGTTCAATGAGTGAATAACTCGGAATGTACTATTTGTTGAGCGAAGTATTGAGGAAGTTTTTTTGTTCTTGTTTTTTGCCCTCTTTACTAATGTAATCATTTGCCTCTGCTACCTTAGATTTAAGATGCAACACTGTTTGCCTTTTCTACCTCAGATTTAATACATTGATTGCTCATACATAAATATCACAACATTGAGATATTTCCTAGCCCAAGTTTATGCACTGAATAACTGTTCAATTCATGCACTATACATGTTTAATGTTCTGTTGCCTAATGCCTACCTTGATGCACTACCTTGATGTTGCCAGTTGAAGTACGGCACAGCAGAAACCAGTACTTTATTTGAATGTTTTATTTTAAAAAGTGAGTTGCAGCCTTCAAGGTACAGTAAGTGCCAAAATGTTTTTAAACTGTCTTAAATGATTCCACATTCTAATGGTTGGCATTGCTGTTGAGGATGGATTATACTTCAATCTTATTGAATTTTATCATGAATCCTATGTGAGTTTTTATCATAATGTGAGATGGAGACCCAAAATACTGAATCTACCCTCTGTAGCAATGACCACTATCAGAATATGGAACTATTAACACTTAATGTACTTCAAAACACATTTCGTTTTGCTGGACAAGCACATGTTTTGACTGAGCTCCTTTGATTCATGCCTTTTAAAAAGCACATTGTGTTGAATAAAAAAAGTTGTTAAATTGTCACTGTGGTGTCACTTTCATGTTTTCTAACATTGTTAGCTAATTATAATTGTGTTGTGGGCCGACATCAGGATTTCAGTTTAGAATTAATTTTGAGTGCATGTCCCCCAGATTATCAGTTGAAGAATATTTAAATTTTGAGTGTATTTTGCACATTATATGAGTTGAAAAATATTGAAAATTTTGAGTGTATTTCCCACATTATATGAGTTGAAAAACATTGAAAATATACTATAAGTTGAGGAATATCAATATTTATAAGATAACATTGAGATAATATAAGGCAACTGCAAATGTAATTTTTATTTTAAGTAAACCTAAAACATTTAAAAACATCACTTAAATATTGTTGTGTAATCTGTTACAAAATCATTTTTGAGTTCTGTGAACTTATTCGGGTTTACAGTGTACCGAGAGTTTAAAGTAAAAGAGGAGAAGCCAACGACTGTGTAGAAGAAGTGGAAGTCACCAATTGCTTTGTGCACTACAGTTTGGTATTTTAGAATAGAATTTAGAACATTTTTCAACCAGTGAAGGAAGTGACCATATTTGGACTGCTGAGGAGCGACGGATGGACCTGATGAGCAAAGTAGCAGAGTGACATCCTTACTTGATATGGCTCCATCTGGCATCTGGTGTGAAGCTCTTAACAAAGTTAGCTTCATTATTCAATAAAGAAGCACATACTGAGGCAACTGTAGGTCTGTTAAAGCCTGTATAGTCTAGTAAACAGAGTATTACATCCAGTAAAGCATTTTAGTATAACAAATATTATTATTATTATTATTGTTGTTGTTATTATTACAAGAAAATACAACCTGCATCACTGATTTCCTGATGTAACCTAATATATAATTTGCCTTTTAGTATTTGTACTGGAGATGATTGTCGCATTGCAACAGGTACTAGGGGTGGGACAATATGGGTAACTCACGATTCGATACTGTGACGATATTTGGCCCACGATAACGATAATATCACGATACACGATATCTGCGATATTCGATATATTGCAAGAAATTTCATCAACGATATATCACGATATGTGACTGAAAAAGAAAAAATATGCATAAAAAATAAATTCCAAAACTTGTGTACAAATGAATAAACACTGTCCAGCTGGACACATTAAAGTGCATGAACATTAATAACATGTCTTATGTAAACCAGGACAGTGCTTTCTGATACTGAAAAGTCAGTAGCAACTTGTTTTATGTAAACTTGGGCCCGTTTTAGTTTAACAATAGCTAAACAAGATAAGAATAACATCAGAATTAAATGAAATATTGGGCACATTTCAGTATGCAACCAATTATGTGCAGAGTTATGTTCACCCATCCAGTACAACTCACAGCAACACCAGGCAGCACACGGCCACGCTTATGCGGCGTTCACACCGGACGAATACAATCGCGTGAGACACGTGTATCGTGCCGCTTGATCATTTTGGACTATTCGCTTCATTCGCGTCATTCGCGCATGACGCTCATTTTTGAACCGGTGCTGCTCTAGCGGGGGAAACGAGGGCAGCGGCGTTGTGGAGCCGGCGGGTCACGTTGGCGGGGAGCCGGCGGGTCACGTCGGCGGACCCTCCTCCTCCGCCTCGGGGTACCCGATACCAGAGTCCGTGAGTCCGTGAGTCCGTGAGCCTCTACACTCTAGCGCGCCGCTCGGAATCCTGCCCGTAAATAGGCAATCAGACTGGGCGGCGGGCGGCCCCCGCGGATCCGCTCTGGAGAACCGTAAACTCTTAGACGCACCGACGGGAGTCTAAAAAAACCCGTAGACCCAAAATATCGATATTTGCCGTCAGTGTATCGATTTATTTATTGCGAGCACAACAATATATTGCAATATCGATTTTTTTTCCCACCCCTAACAGGTACCGTGCCAAAGTACAGTTGCCCCCCCTCCTCAGTCCGCCACCAGCCTGCACTCACAATGCTACAATCCCAACCGGTACAAGGCCCGATTGCCTCTTGTACATACGTCATCACGTTGTGTTACGAGAAGCGATGCGGTTCCAAGAGGCGCCGTCTCAGAGTCATCACAATAAAGAACATGATTGCAACTTAACTGACATATTTCAAATAAACACTCAACCTCTGCATCAGTGCACGTGAGGCTTTTAAAAGGACGGAGTGTCGTCCTATGTCCTCGCTCGTATTCTGCTCACACCAAGAGTCTGCAGGCTGTCAAAGCCCTACCCAGAATCCATCTATGTCTTCAGTCAAAAATAGAGTTTGAGCGGAACGGCCTATCGATTATACATCATGTCCACATACCCGTGCTTGTGCTCGTGCATGAACAACTGTACCGTGCCAAAGCACACCTCTTCCAGGGCCAATAAATGTGTACCCTTGAGCACGGAGCTCTCACACTAGTCAAACAAATTGGATGGACGGACACCTGCTCTGCCGCCACTACGAGTAACCACGGACGCATTCAGCTAATAGTCACTAGGGAACACAGTGACTTGTTAAACTCAAACACCAACGTAGTCTATGGCTGTAAACTCGTAAACGTGTTAAGTAAAATGATCAAAAATATTTGTACAGTCAAGCATCTGAGTCTATGTTATTGTGTTTGATGTTCTGTACATAATCCAGATGTGGCCAAAAGTATAAAGTAAAGTAAAAACTCTCCCTTTAGGTTTCGGCTGAAAAGAGAACAACCGATGTATGGAAGAAAAGAGATGGAGGCAGAGTGCAACCTCACTTCAGCCATTGTGCTGTACACAATTCGGAACATCTGTAGCCTATTTCGAGTGGGTCCCTGAATAATAAAACAGACAATATGTTTTCATGAGCCTGGGTCCCAGGCCAAGTAAATAAAAGTGGTATACGCGTTCCAGGGTGTAAAGCTGCGGGGGAAGGGATTTCTCTCCGTTAGTAAAAAATATCAGCTGTTTTCTCCCAGCTTGTTAAAATAACCACGAACGCATCCTCAGACTCCTTTTTATAACTCCTGGGGTAACTTAGAGGTAAACGCTCAAGCACACATACACCACTTTGTTTCAAAACGTGCTGCTCAGAGCAACCAGTGCAGCACCGGCGCCAAGGAATGCAGAAGCAGCGAAGAGGAGCCCCGTTTCTAAATGGGGATCCTCGATCCTGCAGCGAGGAGTGGCACGAACAATACACACCACCCAATACACACAATACAATGCACTGGCCAGGCATTTGCATTTGAAGCATCTCCAAACTAGCGTTGGCAGACACAAACTCAAAGTGTGATTGAGTGCATGAAGACGAGAAGAAAAGACACAGAAGAGTGCCAGCAGTCAAAAAAAAAAGGGAGATGAGAAAATATGTGTGAGGAGAGACAGTGCGGCGAACAAGTGTGCGTGTGCACGCCTGTGCTGTGGATCACAGCCATTTAAATAACAGAGTTCAAAACGCAACAACGTTTCTACTCCGGCTCAAACACACTCGTACTCGGAGACGTATTAATTAGAATTTTCATGATAGTGTCAATCATTCTGCAAGCGATACTGCCAAAATATGCACAATCCCTGATTCCTCTCTCCGACTCGGCTCCGTCTCCTCTCCCACGTCTACCTCTGCCTACTCTCCCCCAAAAAACACACAAACACCAGCACTATCCCGAGGTTGATGGCTGTCACCTTTGTGTACTCAGCCTCTTTCAGAAAGCCAGTAATGCAAATAAAAACCCTTATGAATATTCATGACAGATTTGAGATGGAAAGAGGGAGCGAGGGAGAGAACAGGAAAAGGAAGAAAGGAGACGTGGCGGGGAAAGTGAAGGGCAGGGAGGAGAGAAGCTAGAGGAAGAATGCTGGAGACAGAATGATTGGAAGGAGACTGGATTAGGGGAATAAACAGAGAGAGAGAGAGAGCCTGTGTGGGTTAAATAGAGGAAGGGAGGAGGGTTTGTGTGTGTGTGTGTGTGTGTGTGTGTGTGTGTGTGTGTGTGTGTGTGTGTGTATGTA
This sequence comes from Eutrigla gurnardus, assembly GCF_963514095.1. Classification (NCBI taxonomy): domain Eukaryota; kingdom Metazoa; phylum Chordata; class Actinopteri; order Perciformes; family Triglidae; genus Eutrigla; species Eutrigla gurnardus. Next base: position 22,841,712 of record NC_139936.1, read on the forward strand.
CCAAGGGAATATCAGAGTGATAATGCCATTAAGAGTAGAGTTTTCAGGAGTGGGGGAGGCAGATGTGTCATATTTAAAGTTATTAAATTATATTGATGACAGTCCTTGAAGGTAAAATATTTGAGAGCACATTTATATTGAACTTATTTAATGTTTTATTATCTTTGTATGCAATTTTTCTCAGTGTATTGCTTCAACAATGTTTCCTTCACCTCCGCACTGTCATGTTTTAGTCCCTTTATATCTACCAACTTTAATATAAACTTCGGGTTGGAAATATTGAGAAAATTTTAATTTCCTGTCACTTTCATATTAACATGTGTGACCCCACTGACAACATTCACAAATACACCACTTGTGTAAGTGTCAAAAAAGACTGCTGGGGAATAGATGGCACTAGTGGCAACTTTGCTAACCTATTTTCATTTTCTATTTCTGTGACAATGTGTGATATATTGGAGCCGTTTCTAAAAGGTTACGCTTGTATCTAAAAAGAAATCTGTGGGGCTAACATGAGTATCGAATGTTATGCACATGCTGCTTTTTCTGATTGTTAATGTTTGAAAAGGCAACCGGTCAAAAGTAAAACTGAAAAACATCTCTTTTACTATGAAATTGAAAATGCCAAAATGCAGAGAGGAGTTAAAAAAGTGCATTAGAGGAGTTCCACTGAAGTTAGCTACACGCCGGTTATATGCCATTGTAAATGTCAAATGCTTTTGTAATTGTTGGGTCTAATTCTGCTGTTGTGGATAAGAAGGGTTTGTTTTTTTACTGAGTGGCACATCTGGATGATGCTGTCTGTTGTGCGTTAGTGTCGTGTTTCCATTCACAGCCGTACATCATCCTTGTCTCATACACAACTCTCTGTCTGGCTGTTGAAGCTGACCCGTAAACCACAGGTGGATCTTGCAGCGCGGGCCTTTCATTTAGAAACACTCATCATTGAGTGACTGACTCGTATTGCCAATCAACTCCTTCTGCTAACCCCCTGATGCAGCCCGTCACACATGAACCTGTAGAAGTGAGCCAGTGTGAGTGCAATAAAAAAACAATAAAAAAGGCAAATCATGTCATAATAGAGTTAATCTAGTGCAAGGGGATTAGCCTCCTCTCTTTGCCTAACAAAAACCACTTGACAGTATGAGACCATGACAGTTAGCACCACAGCTAGCCACTCTCTTTGGTCTCATAAAATCAGCATTATCTGATTCATCCTACTTTATCATGACATGTAGACTGTGATGGGCTGTTGTGGAAATGGGATGTTCAGAATTTTCTGCAAGAATAAAAAAAAAAAACTATCTAGTTAGAGACTGTAGGGTCCAAGTATTAGGCCATCATGTAATGGGGCAAAGCCATTTTACATGTCCGCCACATAATGTGTGTGTGTGTGTGTGTGTGTGTGTGTGTGTGTGTGTGTGTGTGTGTGTGTGTGTGTGTGTGTGTCAGCTAATATTGGAGGAGACACGCTGTAACACTCACTCAGTAATGAGTCTATACATCTACATCGTTGTCACAATGTGAATGATTGCTTTAATATGTACGTAAGTGTGCATGCCCCTGTGATAACTCTCCCAATGTATAAAAAAGTCAGATTTTCTCAGGGATATGGTGTGTGTGTGTGCGCACAGCTATGGCTCCGTTTTACTATAATCCCTTATATTACTCCCTATCAGATTTGGCTGTTTATAGCAATGATTGCTGGCAAATCAGCTGCAGAGAACCTCCATCACATCTGCCTTTCTTTAAGATGAAAATGGAGACATTTAGGATGCATAAGGTAAGGTACAGTAATGTTATTAGGATTAATTAAATCAGACAAATCACTCTGTGCAGGTACAGAGAGTAGCAACTAGCACAGAAGTATGATGCCTTTAAGTGTCATGTTAAGTCTGATAGCCCAACATCTCATGTAATGTCTCTTAGAAAATAGGAAAAAAAAAGTAAAAATGAAATCTTGAATTTCATATGATCTGAACCTGTGAAAAACAATGTATTTCCTTGTTTCCCAATCCAGGAAAACAGATGACAACTTCAACTTCTCAGGTCTGCCCATACCCTGACCCCATCACCTGAGTTGACCCACACCGGCACGTTCTCATCTGCAGTGGGTTTGAGCACAACCCATAGACTGCAGTCTACAGGCGTACGGGGGCCACAGCGGAATCTCAACGACTAAGGTTTCTAAGTCATGCATTGTTAGAGCCTCTTCTACCGAACTCCCCAAATGAATCCCTCCACTAAAACGACATCACCATTCAGAGCTCAGAGCCCTGCTTTCTGTTCCCGCATCCAAACAACTTGCTTTCCACTCCAGGTGATAGTGACAGAAATGAAGACAGCTGGGTTTATTTTCCACCAGGGAAGCATTGTGTTCCGTACTGTTCCACCTCATGGCACGATACCCTTCATCAAGCAACTCTTTTAAAGCACCTTAAATGAGGATGTTTGGACTATTGGAGGGTATAAAAGAATCTAAATAGAAAACCCTGACCTTAATCAAGTTCAGAGTGGGGAAACATTTTCTTTTATTACAGATCCATCAGAATCAGAGAAATCAGATGGTGTATTATGAGGAAACTAGCCCCATTAAATCAGTTACAAAGTCAGCCTACTATCACCTAAAGAATATATCAAGGATTAAAGGACTTATGACTTGTCCATGCTTTTATCTTCAGCAGGCTCGACTACTGTAACAGTGTCTTCACAGGTCTCCCTAAAAAGTCCATCAGACAGCTGCAGTTAATTCAGAACGCTGCTGCTCGAGTCCTCACTAAGACCAAAAAAGTGGCTCACATTACTCCGGTTCTCAGATCTTTACACTGGCTTCCTGTCTGTCAAAGAATTGACTTTAAAATACTACGGCTGGTTTACAAAGCACTGAATGGTTTAGGACGAAAATACATGTCTGATCTTCTGCTTAGCTACGAACCATCCAGACCTCTCAGATCATCTGGGACAGGTCTGCTCTGTGTCCCCAGAGTCAGAACCAAACATGGAGAGGCAGCCTTCAGTTTTTACGCACCACATATCTGGAACAAACTTCCAGAAAGCTGCAGGTCTGCTGCAAATCTCAGCTGTTTGGCGCTGCCTTTCAGTAATCAATACTATCTGTGAACTTCTTATGCTGCACTGTAATTTCTATTCCTTGATATTCTTGTTATTATTTTTTTTTTTTTTAACTTTGTACATTTTTATTTTATTTTATTGGCTTGTTTTAATGCTTTTTCTCTAATGCGTTTAATGTTTTATGTAAAGCACTTGGAATTGCCCTGTTGTTGAAAGGTGCTATACAAAGAAAATTGCCTTGCCTTGATGAAAATTAAACTTACGTAACAGACACTTAGAGATATCGTGTGTGCTAAGAACATATCTAAGTGGATTTGGTTGTTAATGGTGCAGCAAACTAGCACATTGAGCTCAAGTGGCTGAAAGCTGCATACATTTACAAAGTAGGATGTTGATCATCGGTAGGATCAGCAGCCCTCTCCTATATGTTAATGTAGGAGAGAACACATGATACAACTTTTAGGTCGACAGGGGCAGAAGGATACGAGGAAGATTATCAGTTTTATCGCAAAAAGATAGAAAGATAGAAAATAGAGCACTTATGATTTAGAAACTTTTGTTTCTTTTATTAATTGTCTATTTCACTAAATAATTTATTTTGCTCATTCTAATTACATATTCATGTCAGTATCATGTATTCCCATTCAGTCCTTCTTACTTTCTTTTTCAGTTTCTTCCTTGTTAATTGCTAAGCTTTTCTGACTTTTCCTTGTTTAATCTCCAACCTCCAAGAATAATAATAAGAAGAAGAATGAGGTTTGAATACAACAACCCTATTCTTACTCACAGTGAGGATGATTATTAAAGCAACAGGTAAATGCCAATTTTATGAGCGCTGTGAAAGTACACTGTGTTAGAGAGCATATATGCAAGCGTGAGTACATGCTGTGTTGAATCCAACTGAATAGCCAGGTTTGACTACTTAAAGAGCTGCTTCTGTGGAAGCAGACACTCCAAGAAAATGGACAAAGAAATTATGATACGATCCGATGAAAATTTGATAAATAATGTGATAAAGAGTGAAAGAGAGTCAAAGACATAAAGAAGGACAAGACAGAGAGACACTGCACAGAAAAAAAACAAAGGCAGGGAGACACTGACTTTAGCTTTCTATTAGCTTAAAACCTGTATTTTGACTGGCGTATTGTGAAACAATCTGGTAGTAGACATCGTCTTTCAACTCCAACTCCATTCTCGTGCCTCAAGTTATTATCAGCCAACACCTGGCGGTGGCGCAGGAAAGAGTAAGTCTTGGATCAAATATCTACTGGAACCCCAGAAATATTGGAAGTGCCAACAAAGGCTCAATCCAGATCAGCCCAATAGCCGATGGGTTCCTAGCAGGGGCGTGAACACAGGCTGTGGTGTAGCACTGGGGCCTGTGGGCTGGTCTTACTCCTTATAAATCCTTACTAAAGTTCTTATTCCAGGCAATCTCTCACCTACACCTACAGACAATTTAGAGTCACCAATGAACCCGTCCCCATCCTGCATGTCTTTGGACTGTGGGAGGAAGCCGGAGAACCCGGAGAGAACCCACGCTTACATGGGGAGAACATGCAAACTCCACACAGAAGGAACCCGAACCCAAACATTTGGCCGTGTATATGAACAGTTAGCAAAAGAGTTGCTACTAGATCTCAATTTAGGAATCCAAAAACGGTATATATATATATATATATATACAGTATATATATTAGGGATCGACCAATTATCAGCCTGGCCGATAATATCGGCCAATATTCTGCATTTTTGCGATCATCGGCATCGGCTGTTTTTTTCACCGATAACCGATATAATTAATTCATGTATTTTAAAACGCGCTCCTTTGGCTCTGATGCAGCCGTCTCTGCCTGAAGTCACCACTCTCTTGGTTGTGTAACAATGTCCCGCCCACAGCCCTCAGCGATTGGTTACTTGGCACAAGTGAGTCAGTGACAGCCAATCAATCAACACTGAAGCCTCTACATGCAGTGCCACAGACATGGAGGAGAAGCAGAGGACGGCTCCGGTGAGCCAGCAGAAAAGGTAAGGCAGTGACAGTCGAAGTTTCAAAGCCCTCTAGGATGAAGTCTTAAAAATTACCACAGCCTTATGATCAATTTCAGTGATAACATGCAGGCCCAGAGTCGACATTTCACCAACCTACTTGTCTAATCACATCAAGCATAAAACTTTGCAAGATAGGTCTAGCATCACGCACGACAAAAAAAAAAGGAGATCGAAGTGAAGGTGACTGAAGTCCCTTGCTTAATAAAATAAAAATATGACATAGGTAGGCTGTAGCAAGTATAAGGGAGGAAACCTGCGGTTTGGCTCTGGAGATTAAACTGTTCACAACTTCAACACAGGGTAGGCTATTTAATGATGGCCCACCGCTACATTGTAATTGCCGCGACCGCTTTAGAGCTGGGGCCAGATGCACAATAATAATAGGAGACCCTTACGGTCAGTGTTACCAGGTGTACGATAATTATCGTATTTGTACGATAATTTTGCCCTCTGTACGATGTACGATCAATAATCCCAAAAAAGACCAGAAATACGATAATTTCACCATTCCGTGAATGTGTGGCTGTAATCAGACTGTCGCAACTGTCTGTCGGAGTTTTTTTGTGAATCTGAAGGCATCTGTTTCACGATTGGCTGGAAATTCCAGCCAATCGTGCTTTTCTAAATGTGAGCTACGAGTGACGTGTATGCGTTTGCCTCAGAACAACGGCCATGATTGGCTGAATAGTCCGCTGCGCCCGCCCCATGAGTGAGAAAAAAAAAAAAAAAAAAATTAAGAAGAAGCAGAGCCAGTCTGGAAGAAGAAGCACTGAAAATGAGTGAACATGTTAGACGCTATTCAACACTAGAGTGACTATAGCGCATCAATAGACTTGTTATTTTGGTTATGACGGGTGTACGATAATTTCCCTCAAAATACGATAATTTTATGTCTCTGGTACGATAATCCTACATTTCTCACCTGGCAACACTGCTTACGGTTATCATTAATTTGTGGGAATAATTCATCTCCTAACGTGTCTCACCCCGTGGGGCGGCTTCCGGTTTATCAATAAACAACACCCGAGGTGATTATAGCCTATAAGTTTAACACCACACGCCGTGTCCTTGTTTTCAATCAACATGCCACTTTATTGACAATGAATGGAAGAGAAAGCAGGTTGTCTTAAACACAAAGGCAATGCATGGATCCCACACTGGAGAGTATATAAGAGAGACATTCCTGGGCATGCTTGACGACTGGAAAATCAGCAAAGACTGTGTAGTTGGGATGCGTTGATAAGAAATTACTCGATTAAAATAAATTAATTGCAATTAATTGCGTTTGAACCCGTGATTCCCCGCCAGTCCACGTGAGGGCGCGCTTGACGCTAGACGTACTTGACGCACATGCGCGAACACAAGCAAAGCAGGGCTCTGACGACAACAACAAGACAAAACGAGAAGCGGGAGCAGTGTTTCCCACACGACGAGACTATGGCGCACCTCAGCTGGCGAGTTTGACGGCGCGTATAGCCCCGTTCACATACGTCGCTACTCACTTTCTCGCTGAATTCTACTCGCTGGCAAAAAAAATTCACTGCCGCCGACGGCGAGTTCAAGCGGCAACTCTCTGTGGAACTCTCTGTTGACGTCAACTGTCAATCATCTCTATTCCACATTGTGATTGGTACTCACTTCACTCGCATCGCAGAAAGTTACATTATTTTATCTCCGTCCCCGCCCGCTTCACATCGCCTGTCCTGGCCACATTCCGCTAGAACACATTCACATTCATTGACAGCTGTCGCTCAGAGATGGGCGAGTGGCGACGTATGTGAACGAGGCTTCAGTCAAAACCAAAACTAGGACAGCTGAGGAATAGTCACCCACTTATATTATAATAATAATAATAATAATAATAATAATAATAATAATAATAATAATAATAGTCATACTAAACTAATAGTTTAAAGGCTCAGCACTGTGTTTTAGTCGTTTTTTTAAACTTTTCTTGAATGCTTAAACTCCTCAACCCCATTTAGTATGTCAACATTTGGATCAGTACCAGCAGTTTGTAAGAAATTGGTCAGTAATTGATATGTCATATTTTGGTTCTCAAAATTCCCCAAATTGATGCATTAAAATGCAATTATTCAAAATATGATTTGCATTTTTCTTTATATCATAAGGAAGATAGCATTTGATGTTACGTATGCAGTAGATGGAACCTATTCAGAGGGAAATTCAGCTTCTCAGAATAATTGCCGCTTATCAATTAATCGATCATCGATCGATAAGATGAAACAACTATTGATTAATGAATTACTCGATAATTTGCATCCCTACTGTGTAGCACTTGTGCTTCGAGACAGTGGAGCAAATATGGTATAAGGCATGAGGCTCGCTGAACTTCCAGACCTAAGCTGCACAGCGCATTCTTTGCAACTCGTAGTGAAGGATGGTCTGTCCAGTCAAAGAGCAGTTACAGACATCATTGCAATACGGAAAAAGTGTGCCACCCATTTCCAGCACTCCATTCTTGCCAAGCAGCGTTTGAAGGACATTCAGAAAGATCTTGGCCTGCCACAACACATACTAATCCAGGCTGTTCCAACGAGGTGGAACTCAACACTAAACATGCTGCAAAGAGCACTGGAGCAAAAAGGTGCTCTTAACATCTATGCAGGTGAACATGGAGGATTTGCATGTCTCACTGCCTACCAGTGGGACATTGTGTCCAACTTGGTTGATACTCTACTCCCAAATGAGCAAGTGGCACTGGAGGTGAGCCACAACGATGCATCAGCGTCCTGTATCATTCCCTGTATTGCCGTGCTGACGATGTTTCTCCAAGACAATCAAGGACCCTCAACACATGGCATTGGAACACTCAGACAGGCCATGATGGAGAGCTTGATGAAACGCTTTTCCAAGCTCGAAGATATGAAAACTGTGCTGCTGGCATGTCTCCTGGATCCTCGCTACAAGAACCATGCATTCTCCTCTCACACAATACTGATAAAGGCCAAAGAATGGCTGAAGGAGGATGTTGAGGAGACACAAGAACAGCATGCTGCTAGCGAGGAAGAGCAGGGTGCTGTAGACATGGGTGAGCCCGAAGACGAGAGAAACCCCAAAAGGCAACGGATGGAGAAGACATCCTCTCGTACTGAAGCCATGTTCAGCTCTCTTCTGGGACCCCACACCGAAGAGCCATTGGCCAAGGCCTCCATTGAAGATGAGCTGAATCTGTACCTCAAGGAGCCAGTCATAGACAGGCGTAATGGAGATCCTCTCCAGTGGTGGAAACATAAAGGGCGTTTTCAGCTTCTTGCCTTTCAGCTTCTTGCATTTTCAGCTTCTCACCATACAAGCAAGAAAATTTCTCTGTGCACCACCCTCTTCTGTGCCAAGTGAGCGAGTCTTCAGCGAAGTCTCTGCACTCTATGAGAAGAAAAGAAGCCGCCTAACAGGAGAGCACACTGAGCAGCTCTGCTTTCTGCACCACAATCTGGTGCTACTGGATTGTAAGTACTAAATCAATCCCAAATTTGAGAACAGTTCAGTTTATTTATTATTTTATTTGTATTATTCAGGGAGCTATTTTAGTTATTTATTTATTAATTTGAGTGAGTTTTAAGAAATGCAGCTAGAAGGCCCCTGCACTTTATGTTTTAATATAATTAAAAGGCATTTCAATTAAGATTATGTGTCCATGTTATTTGTGTTATTTTACAAAAAGTTAAGGCCCTTTTTCAGTGTAAACAAACAGTATACTGTATTCATTCTAATCCCAGGTGTGTTTCTCTAAATTTTGACACCAATATTTTCATTTTTACTGCAAATAAATATTGGTTCTACATATCGGCTATCGGTTTAGCTTGGTTATTAATAATCGGTATCGGTAACGGCCCTGAAAAATCCATATCGGTCGATCCCTAATATATATATATATATATACTCAACAAAAATATAAACGCACAAAGAAAAACTTGAAGTTATTGTTATGTGACAAAACAGAGTAACTATCCAAAAATAACAGTACAACTTTATCAATAAAGTGGCTTTAATTTCGAGCATTAGGATCAATTTCAAAACAAAAGTCCTGGAGTAATGGCAGGAAGAACACAATGGGGGTCGATGATCCAAGTTCACAAACTTCAATAACGTGGGTTCCTCACTGTCTGCGCCTGTTGTGCAGACCAACAGTCTCACCGGCAGTTCTGGCCGCTGGGCGGAACCAATCACGGAGGTGCTGGAGTTGCATGTACCGGTCCTGAGTGGGCGTGGTAACACGTGGCCGGCGGGCATGTGCACGGTTCACTGTCGTTCCAGTCTCTCTGAAACGAGTCCACAGGCGGCTGACAGTGGAATGATGCACATTCAGTTGTGTTGCCACAGCTGTAACGCTCAACCCAGCACTCAGCATGCCAATGGCACGCTCCCTCATGATTTGTGACATCTGTGGCATATTGACAAGTGACAAAAGTCCACATTTTGGTGTGCCCTTTTATTGACCAGACCATAAGGAGTGTCTGTGTACTGGTCACAAATATTGACCACCACTCTGCCATGCTCCATGACTCTCGTGAGTTGAAATACTCAATCTGAGATTGTAGTCAATAGGAGTGACCAAGTGACACTGGACTACTGGGTTTGAGCAAAACAAATCATTCCATAAACAAATGCATCAAGAGTCTGAGCAAATGTCATGACATTCTATTTTTGTTCACCATTTCAAGTTTGTGCGTTTATATTTTTGTTGAGTATATATATATATATACATATATACATATACATGTATATTTATGTCGTTTATCATGATGCACTCACACCAGAGCCTCTGACACATGTTTGATTTGGGAGGTTTGCAATATGTTACTATTAAGGAGATTATCTCATTGTTCAGGAATACTTTCCTAAACAATGAGAGAATCTCATTCAGGGACTCAGAGGGAAAGAGATAACTTAGTTATAAAATAAACAAACACCGTTAGACAAACAGTAGCGATAATAACTGATAACCAAAACAACTCAGCCAACACTACCAGTCACATAATGAATAGAATATTTTACAGTTTGTTAGTGAGTGTGTGTGCGTGAATGTGTGTGTTTAACAACCCAGAAGCCTAGATTTTGCCTTCGTCCCAGCTGAAACAAATGCATCCAATTCTCATTTCATATTGTGTGCCTTTCCAAGATTGTACAACATGCGTTTGTCAGTTGGAGGGGCAGCAAGAGAGCACTAGCAAACACACATAAGGAGAGAGAAAGAAGCAACTAAGAGACGATGACAACACACTGGCTTACCTTGAAGCCTCAAGTTCGGCATTTTTTTCCATCGCCATCTTGGATATTTTGCCACCAGTGAAGTAAGTGACTAGATTTGGACTACGGAGGAGCGACGTTGGATCTGACGAACACAAGCAGCATAGTGACACCCTTACTGGATCTGGATCCATCTGGATTCTCGTGTGAAGCTAATAACAAATGTACCTTCAATCATTCAAGGTCATCGGTACGCCTATGTGGTAAAGTCATCTAAGTAGCTATTTGCATTGATAGCGTGGTAGTAACAATAGCCAGGATACCTATCGACCTCTCAATCACAAGGAAGCCACTCCCTCGTAGAAGACTTGAAACTAGAGATTTAGACCATAAACTCATGTTTACAATGTGTACTGAGATAATAAATCAAGTGAGAACTAGGGTCATTTTCTCATAGACTTCTATATCAATACTTCTATATATTCTAATCAGACTTCATTTTTATAACCAGAGGAGTCGCCCCCTGATGGCCATCAGAGAGAATGCAAGTTTAAGGAACTTTTCAGAACTGGAGGTTGCCGCCTGGTATGTACAAAGAACACAGAATATTCCGGCACGCAATATTTAAAATACATTCACAGAGATATTGTAAAACAGATGAATAGGTAAACGTGTACCAAAGAAGATGAGCACATACAGACTGTTGCACGGACCGTCATGTGCTACGAATTTACTTTCACAAACAAAAACAATTTATTCTAGCTGGTATAAGAGCATTTGAGGTGAAATCAATGGTGGAGCTTTGTGGAATAAAGCCATCCTGGCCATGTGGTTTGTGTGTGTGTGTGTGTGTGTGTGTGTGGTGTGTTATAGCTGGTCCTCAGAAGTACATCTCCCCTCTGATCCAAGGAAATATCCACTAATCCCTTCACAAACACACACAGGTGGACACACAGGGAAATAAATAATGGAACAATAAATGCAGGCCACATCCCAGAACAAATGGATATTATACCAGTCACATGAAATCAGATAGAGTGAGAGAAAATAGAGAAAAACAAGGGGAGAACACAAGCAGAGGGGTTATTTGTTTCTTTTTTATTATCGCCGTCGCAATCTGTCTCTATCTGCAGTGAATCTCTCTCTCTCTCTCTCTCTCTCTCTCTCACACACACACACACACACACACACACACACACACACACACAGCATTTATCCCCTCATCAGTAATCATCTCGCTAATTAACTACCCAAACAATGATAGCACAGTTCAAGACGACAGCTTTTTAATGAGGGAGATACTAATCACTTTGACCCCGAGTCTGTCAACATTCCCACTGCAGAAAAATGATGAAATTCTCAACTCGACACAGATCCAAGGCATTAAACTTCTAGGGCAAGGGTTTCCACGGAGTGAAAGACTGTAGTAAATACTGTTGGCTGAATCCTCACTGAACGGGAGCTGCAGAGAACATGAATGCATCATCGAGTTTTGCCCTCTTTTCCACCTTTTGAAGTCACAAGCGATTTTGTGCAGATTAGTGAGCCGAGAGACGCTAATTAAGTCCCTTGTTCTCTGCTGTACGTTTTTATGATTCATTCATGAAAAGGGAAGTTCTATATACGCCTTTGGAGTAAATGCCTTATTGTAGACATTTAAGCAGAAAAAAAATAGTAGGAATTGGGGCTGTGTCTATTTCTGTTATACTGTGTATTTGTTTCCAATACCCATACAACCATATTGTTTAGTCTGCTAGTTCAAGTTCAAGGTGCTATGTGTGATAAAGTAGTACGTCCCAATGCATACTGCAGCTGCAACATGCACTAGAAAAGAAAATAATGTAATTATGAACTCATCTCACATTGTAAAATTGTGTGGCCCAACACACTGTCAATGACTCAGCAAAAAAAACAAAAAAGCAATGAAGGTCGAATCAGGGGGTCTCATTAATCACCGGCAGGTATGGGGTAGCCCTTGATGTAGTTAAGTTCAATTCCAAAGGTCCCCTTTCTGTTCTACCCTCACTCATACATTCTAGTAGTAAAACAGCCAAACGTGACTTCATAGAAGCAAAGTTTGTAAAAAAAAAATATATATATATTTCATCCATCTTTTTTTAAAAAGAAATCCTGTGAAAATGTGAAAAACATAGATAGAAAATAGATTTACTATATTTTTTCAGTATTTCTCAATTAATAGAAGGTCTCTCCATTGCATAACCCCTCTGGTGCTTTCAAAGTGAATCATTGCTTAGGCACAAAGAGTCCATTTAAGTTTGGCCCATCATTCTTCTTAATATCTAAGCTTGAGCGACGATAACCAATTACACACTCTAGCACACGTATCATAGGTCTGTTGTATTCTTTCAGCCATTAACATCTTTGATTCTCCATCGAGGTCATTTTTATTTGAATCTATAATCTCTAGAGACTGTTGATGTGCATTGGGTAGTAAAAGAAACACATTATAAAGAAGACAATCCGTTTATCTGGAAAATTATCCATATTTTAATCTTTCATATAAGATTGGCCCTTTTGTAGGAGACATGTATAACTTTTTTTTTAAACACTGGAATCACTTGATCTTACATTTGGTCAAGAAACATTTTCTTTATCATAGAAAGATATATTTTTCTACGGTGGATTACAGTTATTTTTTTATTGCTTGGGCTCTATTTTTCACCTCTCCAACATGATAAGGAGCGATCTCAACAGCTTTTTCAATTCACTAATGTGACGATATTCACAACTTTCCCGATAATGGAAATTCACGGCCGTCAACTTATTATCAGTGTCTTTTATTCATGATCTACAAAAGTGACAGAATCACCTATGGTTACGTGTGACTACCAGTGACGGGTGAAGCAGCAAGCTTAACGTGAGTGTTGCTTCGAGTCGTCCAAACTTCAACTTTGGAAAAGGAAAGAGTGAGGAAGAGATGCAAGTGAGGGAAGCTTTTCCTTTCCATTCTTCCTTTTATCAGTCTCTCCTCCTGTCTCTCTCGCCCATCCTCTCTGCGTGTCCCTCCATCTCCTCAGCAGTTTATCATAATCACATCACCTCAGTGTGATGGAGCACACTTAAGGCTTATTATGTGTCGCACGCACACACTCACATGAGCACACTCACCCACGGGAATGAGATCCACTTAAGCCTTATTACAGGTCTGACTGTGCTTCTAACATGGGAGATTATCCATGGGACTGTATGCTAGGGCAGAGGGCAAGGGCTGCAGGTATAGCACACACACACACACACACACACACACACACACACACACTATGGAAACAGAAAGAAGAAGAATATATGCTGAGAGATTTTTAAATTGGGCAATTCTTGAAAATGGACACACATGGACACTGTGAGACAATGTCAGAATAAAACAAGAATAGAGCAGAAATAGCGGTAATAGAGAAAAAGAAGTAAAAAAGGAGATATGATGAAGGAGAAGGTGATTTCTTTCCCTCCACTATCTTTCTATAGCAGTACCACACACATGCATACACACACACACACACACACACACATTCACACAGAGTCGTACAGGTGGAGGGACATAAATAATGCCCCAACACACTATTTCTCTCCACCATGTGTAAACGCACACATACTTTTTCACAGTACAAGTGCAAACACAGAGATGCTGTACGCTCTTGTTTGCTCTATCTTATCTGTGTGTGTATTAAGAGCGCACACACACACACGCGCACACACACACACACACACACACACACACACAAACACACACACACACACACAAGTGACGAGGTGGCCTCTTTGGTTCCCCCTACGGATGCTTTGTCTCTGTCTTTGTTGTACAACACCCCTGGCATGCGTGTGCATGTGTGTGTGTGTGTGTGTGTGTGTGTGTGTGTGTGTGCGCGCCTGTGTGTGTGTGTGTGTGTGTGTGCATGTGTGTGTGTGTGTGTGTGCGCGCCTGTGTGTGTGTGTGTGTGTGTGTGTGTGTGTGTGTGTGTGTGTGTGTGTGTGTGAGAGACTGTGGATTTTGTCAGCAGGTAGTGCGACAAGGTGCAGTGCAGTCTAGCCACTCATTCTCTACCTCCAGTGTCCTCAGATGACCTCGGGAATGTTTACGTTCAAAGAATTACAATAATGACTTATTGCATCTTTTAACCAGCATGTCAGGAAATAAATAGCACATTTGTTGAGAATATCCTGTTAAAAAGTTCATTCAGATCAACAAAGCGTCTTTAGTTACTTTTGTCAGGCAGTACCAAGTATCTGACCTCCTCTTTCTGGTGTATTATTGTCATTCAGAAATCCACGATAACTTAAGCAGTCCCAAATACAAAACTGTAGTTTTCATTATCTAATGTCAATTCCATGTGAAAACAGCCAATATCGTGGTACCATGTACATGGTACTTCTCAGATTTTGCTGAAAAGCGGTGAAAATATGCCTTATGTTACCAAACGAGGGAATCTGACGTTTCAGGTCAATATCTCAAATGGTTTGCCTGTGGCGTCCATTTGAATTTCAAGTACCACGCCCCTTTTTGACACATTGGAATTTCGCATTTCATTTTTGGGCATTTTTGGAGGCCCATAACTTCTGTTCTAATAGTGATAGAAGGCTGAAAATTGGTCTGTTAGTTTAGCGTAGTTTGTACTACACAATACTGCAGGCATAATCAACATTCCTTACTGTTTGGGTGAGAGGTGGGCCAAAATTATTTTTAACTTTTTGGGTGCCCCTAGCACCATGATTAATGATCATATTTGTTCTAAACAGAATGATTTGTTATATTTGGGAACTTTGCTCCTGCCAAAATGAATTTGAAGGGTATTTTCACCGCTTTTCAGCAAAATCTGAGAGGTACCATGTACATGGGTGGCTGAGTTGGCATGGAATTACCCTATAGTAAACTACAAAATACTGAAATACTGAAAAAATGTATTCAAAGTTGCTCAGAGTAGCTCTCAAAGATTATTTTCAATAGTTCTAACCTCATAGATGTATATCGTAATAGTATGCTATAGCCAGCCGTGGTGTTGTGTGCTGGGATGTTCTCTGAATAGAATAATACATTGTGAAAAATGATAAATCCGTCATTTGTCAGCCTTAAATCCCTAAAGTCAGTGAAATGGGCAGAGATGGAATACAGATATGCATGCTTAGTCTAGATTAGGGCTTGTAAACTCATTTTCAGCCAGCGAAGCAAAAAGACATTTGTTTCCCGAGATACAAGCACATGAAAGGTGACCTCTAAAAGCACACCTTAGAGACATTTTGGGCACCAGCCTTCAGTTTAAGAAAGCGGGTCTAGTTTAATGTCATGCCTTTGCTTCCTTTTTTCCCCTTCAGTCCCTCTCTGTCACCCTTTCCCTCACGCTCCATGTTCTCTGTTTTCCTCATGAATATTCATGAGGTTGTTATTTGCATTGCTAGCTCCTGAAAGAGGCTGAGTACACAAAGGTGACAGCCATCATCCTTGGGAGGCGGCAGTGTCGAGAGATGAGACAGCAGATGAGGAGTGAAGAAATAAGATGATAGGAAAAGGAATCAGAGAGAAACAGAAAGCCAAAAAGAGAGCAGAATACCAAATAAAATCGAAGCCAATTTAAGTTATATGAAAGCATATGTGTTCCCACCTCAGTGTAAACTGGTCCGTGTTTGAACCCGTCTTCATGTAGACACCAAACGCCACCGTCTTGCCAAGGCGAACCGGGCTGGGCGGCAGCAGAACCTCCACATTTTCATCCAGTCTCAATTTGTCTCTTCTGGTAGAAACTGGGCCAACGGTCATAACCACAGAACCAGCTTTCAGCAGGTCTTGAAGACCGCCATCCACTAGGGAGCTCCACTGCCCGCCGAGACTCATGCCGAGAGGCCCGACGTTTGCCCCCTGACCTCTCCACGGCTCGTTAACGATGGAGGGACACTCTTCACCAGGCCCTCCCAATGGTATGATTGAGTAATACACATCCACTGATGGCAGAGTCACTTCAGGGGGTCTTTTTCTCACTTGTGGTGGTGTAAACCAAGCCGGGGGAATCTCCAGTCGGACAACACAGATGCCAGATGGTCCCATGAGTCGGCAGCCTGCCGATGGTGCTGCTTCACTGGTGTCACGGACGGCCACGGCTCTGACACATGGGAGGAGGGCTGGAGGAGGCGGGTCCGGCTCATCCCAACGCCGCCCCACCAGGTAAAAGAGTACCTGAGGGCAATACAAATGTGGATAAGGACTACAATACATAAATGATCAAATGAACAGCTGGCCAACAAGATCTGTTGTCTAATAATAAAACTTCCACTGTAAATTATTACAATCATGTTTAAACACCTAACCACACAGATGGGTAGGAAAAGGAAAAGAAAATAATCATCTACTCAAAATTATTTTCTCCTTCTTTTCTGTGGAGACATATTTCTGCAAATGTATCCATCTGGCCAGAGTCACAAAGTTTCTTCTATAGAAGCTTCTATAATTCAAGGACAACTTAGTAACAACCTGCCAATCACAAGGTAGCCCCGCCCCTCAAGCATCCCCTGCTTTCTGGTGTATTTGACTCTCAATGGACCATAATGTAGTAAATGAACATCATGCTGGTTTGAAGAAGACTTGAAACTAGAGATTGAGACCATAAAATCATGTTTACAATGTTTACTGAGATAATACATCAAATGAGAATGAGGCTAATTTTCTCATAGACTTCTATACAATCAGACTACTTTTTGCAACCAGAGGTGGCGCCCCCTGGTGGCCAGGCGAGAGAATGCAAGTTTAAGGCACTTGAGCATTCACTCTCACTTTTCAGATCAGCTGCTTCATGTTAGATCATCTTTTTTCTCACAACAACTTTACGGTTTTACAAATGAATAAGCTTCAAGTCGTCAACAATGATTATATAATGACTGAAAACACGATGAATAAAATCCTCTGACGAACGTTAGATTCGATCATGTTTAGTCAAGACTAAAACATTATTGAACTGGATTAAAAGAGTTATGAGTAAATGTGACCATTCAAAGTAAAATATGAAACCGCCAGTACCTGTATCCAGGGCCTCGTTGATCCCACTTTAGGCACCACCACTTGACCTTTAACCTTCCAGTTCAGAGTCACCTGCTTGGTCGTCAGCAGCAGGTGCGGCGGTGGACCCTGAAGCAGCTCCACCGGGATTGGCTGCTCGGCGCTCAGGTTCCCGTAACTGCAATTGACGCTGGGCAGGGCATGCGGGGCTGCGACCTCCGGGTCCAGCTGGTGGAGGAAGAACGGCTCGGTCCGCGATGACAGGCTGCCGTTTCGCATGACCTCCTGATTGGCTTCCCGCAGAAAGAAAGCGGAGTCCACGCCACTCAGCTGGCATTGGACGGGGAGGTAAGTGGGGAGGGAGGAAGAGAAACGGGGCTGGGAGGAGTCCGGCCCTCCTCCTGGTCCGACTCCTGCTGCTCCTGCTGGGCTGTCGGACACTGAGGAGAGGAGGTGAAGGGAGGCAAGCAGGAAGAGAAAAAAGAGGAAGATGACAGAGGGAGGGAGAAGGAGAGAGGAGGAGAAAAAGAGAAACTCCATCATAATCGTAAATCGACGACATACATCCATTCCATGAAACAGATAATAATGCAAAGCCAGGCTAAAAACTGTAAGCTGACATTTCCAACTGAAATCCAAATCATCTCTCAGTGTCAAAGTCAACAAATCTAAATCTGTGACTCATTGACCTGTGAAATGCATTTTTTGTACACACACACACGTAAACACATGCAAACATCAATCAGCGTTTTCACACAAATTCATATATGCATCACACAACAAACACCAGCACATGGTGTTATTTTCTCTCCAAGGAGAAATGAGTATAAACACATTAGCTCAGTTGAACGCCTCACAGGGCTCTGCATTAATGCCCAACTTTTTTTTTTCTTTTTTAAATCCCCATTCGATAGGAATTACACCAGCATACATCAAAAATGACATATAGCTCTACAATTTATTTCCATATATTAACAAGCGGTTTTGATTCATTTCCTGGTGTATTTGCCAGAACATTTCACAGAGATTGGCCGTTTGGAGCCTGGGATTACGGGGGTTTTGCAGCAGTATCTCATTTCCAAAGAGGACACGGGGTTGCAATGACTGTGCTGATGGGAGGGAGTTTGGATCCCGACCCTTTATCCTCCATCCCTCACTGTTTGTTATTCATCTGCTGTTCGGCTAGTCAGCGTTATATTGTGCAAGGCACTGAACCACCAAACTGATGCTTATTGTAAAATGATTTGAATACGAGTGTTATCTAATCATTTAAAACAAAAATTAATTATATTGAGGTTTAGTAAAGTTCAGGTTTTGTGAGGTTTAGTAAAGTTCAGGACTTGTATTTTTATTAGTAGTAGGTTGAATTACAATAAAAAAAGTTACTAGAGCCATTCATACTGTGTGTGACACTTCAAACAGTGTCTTACAGGATCCTTAGTTCAAACAGTTTTCATTTCACATTTGAGAATTATTTTTGTTTGTTTGTTGGCTCGTGTGCTCTGTGGATGGGACCCGCCGTCCGTCTATTTTTTTACTTTGATTGTTGCTTATTAAGTTGTGAATATTTAATGTTAGAGAGAAAGACTTTTGAAGCCAAGTCTCCAGGGGCAACAAAAAGGAAATATGCCAATTTTCAAATTGCATTCATGGTCTAAGATGGTCCAAAATTATGAGTAGACATTAACAACTCCCTCCCAAATCCAAAAAAGTATGATTTGCTTATAAGTCAAATTTGTGAGGTAATCAAATATAAAGTCTGGAATTGTTCCACAGATGATGAATTGGGAAAGAAAGGTACATTTTCTGTTTCACAACTGAGAACATTATGATGGAATACCATATATTTTACAAGCATATTTTAACCAAGTGGTTTTGTTGCATAAAACTAGCCACATCTTTTTGAAACAGTCTAGTTTTTATTGGGAAGTTGATTAAGATGTAAAGTTTGATGTGTTTGGTCAGAAAACACTTTGTTTCAGGAAAACCTCTGATACTAATAAAGGTTAATGTGAGCACATATGTATGGGGTTATGGTATAAGCAGTGTGTTGTATGAGAATGGCAGCCACCAACAACAGAAATAACCACACTGTAGAAGAAACATTTACAGAACACGAATACATTAAATGGCCACTGCCTCAAAAAGAGCCACGAGAACATTTTAAAATGAAAAATACGATTTCCATTTTAACACACCAAGGAACAGGCACTGGTACAAACAAAACACACACATACAGAGGGGAAATGTGTGTGTGTGTGTTTGTGTGTGTGTGTGTGTGTGTGTGTGTGTGTGTGTGTGTGTGTGTGTGTGTGTGTGTGTGTGTGTGTGTGTGTGTGTGTGTCCTTGTGTCCTAGGGTAGCGGAGTGTGAAAATATAATGAGGGTGGGACAGCGTAGCGCTGTCTGGGGCAAGTCATACTGAGGCGACTTCACAAAAACATAATAGCAAAGAAATAAAGTGATACCTCAGTGCAACATGAATAAGCAGGCTGGTTTGGTTCTGGTGCATGGATACACCAGGACAGAGGGAGAAAAAGAGGGGGGGCAAAAAGACGAGCAGAAAAGGAACGAAAAGTGAGAAAGTTAAATTAGTGTGACGGAAAGGGAGAAAGTGTGTGTGTGTGTGTGTGGGGGGGGGGGGGGGGGGGGGGGGGGGACTCTGTGACGGGTTGGAGGCGCCGGCCTTATTATTATTTATGTTACACCAGTTGCCTGCATAAACTTTAATACAAATGACACCAACTTGTCTCCGGGTGAATATTTGTCACTGAAGGATCCAAGCAAGCATTTGGAATAAACGGACCAACACTGTGTCGTGTACAGTAGAGTGCCAATAAAGATTTGGAGTTAAAGTTGAGATGGATGCCGACAAAAAAAATGAGAAGAAGAAAGAATAAAAAGAAGACTTTCCGTGTTAAAATTCATGATTATGAATGATATAAAGTGTTATGTGCTTGGTCATGTGTGACCGTTCAGGGTCATGACAGGGCACATTTCTTTCATATTAAAATAATACTTCTTCCATACATTAATAAAACATCCAATAAAAGTGATATAAATCATTATGTAGCGCCAAAACTCCACGTAGGATAAGAGGTCCATATTATACACATTTATGCCTGCAAGGTCGCAGGAGGAATTATATTTCATGTTTTGTAGTTTATGATTCATATTGAGAGGTTGAGAGTCACATGCAAATAAGCTGGTTGAACTGTAGCCGGAGTGAATTTTCAATTGCAGTTCGTAATCTTGACTGTTGACTGGCAGATAGGTCAAAACACATCAGCACATTTTGAAATTGTTTTAGTTTAATATTTTTCCATTATTATGGGAGTACTGGAAGGCCTGCATGTGTGTCTGTGTGTGTCCACGGGAGTCTTGTGAAGCATATGTCCCAGTCCCTGACAGGGACCTCCAACAGCTGACACACACACACACACACACACACACACACACACACACACACACACACACACACACACACACACAGGCATACAGACAGGCAAACACACACACATTACCACATACACGTGCAAATATCAGTAACAAATATAGGCTATTTCCTTGATCACAGGTCAGATTTATTTTCGTATTTATTCATGGATTTCGAACAGATGAACGGAATATTTCTTTTATCATCTTGCTCTCTTTTAATGTCATTTATCTGAAAATGGAAGCCTCTGCTGTTGTCAAAAATGGTACTATTTTCTGGACTGCGTCGTCATTAGCACGTAAATACAATTTACAAAGACAATCTCAGCTCAATAGGTGGCGCTATACTACAAGTCAGGGTTGGCCATTTGAAATCTGGCATCCAAACGCTGGTATGCAATTGGCTACCATTAAACTTGGCACGGTCCAGATTCCCTGGCATCATTACTTTGGCAGCCAGCGACCACAACAGGAGTCCATACCCGCCGTGCCCTGCTGCACAGGGCCTCTGTGTGTGTGTGTGTGTGTGTGTGTGTGTGTGTGTGTGTGTGTGTGTATGCAAATATTGGGTGGCTTTATGATTGTCCTGGTGAGTCCTTCCTTCCATGTGAGTACATAAACTGCACATGAAGTATGCATACTTTTGTATTGAGAGTGATCACAAGTGAGTGAGACAAAGTATATATGCATGCAGTGTGTATATATATATATATATACACACACACTGCATGCGTGCGTGCGTGTGTTTGTGTGTGTAAAATTGGACAGGAACAAAGCCAGATGTACAGAGATTTGACAAGGCCCATCTGTGATCCTTCTTCCCCCAAAAATGCCCATTCTGCTTTATTTCCAAGTACACACACACACACACACACACACACACACACACACACAAACACGCACATGCAGCCAATAATCAAAGCACAGTGGAGCGTGTAGGACAGGAAGAAAGAGAAAGGAGGAAAGACAGCAAGAAGCAAAGCGAGGTGGCATACAAGATGTGATTATGGTATCAGTGCTGCTCGACACCGTGTTGACTCAGATTGTTATATGTAATTAGAGAAAGGCACACAAACACATGATCGGAGGTATCTTTTACATCAGCCTGTGTGTGTGTGTGTGTGTGTGTGTGTGTGTGTGTGTGTGTGTGTGTGTGTGTGTGTGCGTGTGTGTGTGTGAAACAGACACACAAGTAGGACACGTTTTATAAATCATAGACTATATAAGAAGTGAACGTAGTCATGGTGACGTAACTGTTTTGAAGCCTCCACTTCAGCATTTTTGCCATCTTGGAATTTGGCCCTCATAATATTAGACTTTTTGCAACCAGTGAAGGAAGTGACCATATTTGGACTGCGGAGGAGTGACGAACACAAACCTTACTGGATCTGGTTCCATCTGGCCTCTGTTGTGAAGAAGTTAGCTTCATAATTCAAGGTCAACCTTACAGCTAAGCGTTAAAAGTCACAAAGCCGTCTCGCCTGAAAGGATTCCCTGCTTTATGGCCTGCTTGACTCACTTCTGGCTTCACTTTTAACAAGTGGAGGTTGCCGCCTGGAACAAACTCAAAAAAGCACCCACATTGTGTGCAACAGCGAGTTGTTCCACAAACACCAGGAACACAAACTTCAATAGGAACACAAGCATATTACCCACAGTTCCATGCAACTTGTCTGTGCGTATACGTTTGGTTTCACTTTCAGCTGGCGGTGCATCGGCACGGTGCAGGTTTGCCATGCATTACCGAAGCAGAAGGTGTCACAATGCTCCAGAATGTTTGCTCCTCTATGCCAGTCCTACTATTTGTCTTGTGATGTACACTTGAACAAATAGCTATTCCTTAAGAGCATGCAGTAAAAAGTTCAGTATTTCTCCATCGGCCTTTCTACATCTATGAACTGGAAGAACACACACCAACACAATGTCCAAAATGTGCTTCATTCAAAGCTTTTATCCAGCCCTCACCACCACTACCTGCTCAACAAAAAAAGTAACACAGCGCAGACACGGCACAGCAAAGAAAAAAATCCATCATGGGAGAATTTCCTGAAAAGAATTAACTCCATTGATCACACAGATGGCACACTATCTGAGAGACGGAAGGAGATAGGGGGAGTGAGAGATACAGATGGATACGGGGAGATGTATAGACACGGAGATGTGGATGAAAGCAAGGAACGAGTGTTGAGGAGGAGAGGTAATGGGGTGAAAGAGGAGGAGAGAGGGATGAGGTTTCTATTTCTGAGCAGAACATTTATCACAAGCTTGAGTTTATTTTGGTGGTCTCTATCTGGCTCTCTACGCCCGTCTCTCTATCTCACATCCTGCACGATCTCTCCTCACTGGTGTTCATTTCTCACATGTTGAAGGGGAACTCCAATGGTTCTCCACATACATATCAAAGTTCTGAGAGCCTGACCGGTGACTAATACTGTTAATTGGAATTCATTCTCACATTGTCCTCTCTGAACAAAGGGAAAAATAAATGATTCTAATAATAATTTAAAAATAAATGTGGGACTAACTTTTTACCTATGAAATTGACCTTGTCCATGGAGTGTTTACATAATCCTGTGTGCCCCCGGTAGATAGATCCCCACACACACATGCACACTGTTGATTGATGTCCCTGTCATTGAGTCAGTGGATTCACATTTCCCCAGATATGGTCCGACTACCACCTCTCCTCTGCCACGAATCCCACCCCGCCCCCCCCCACCTGCCTGGTCCCAATATCCCCCCTCTCTCTTTCCATCCATCTGCCTCCTCTTCTCAATTTCTTCCTCTTCACCTCTCTACATCAACGTTCCTCCCCTCTGTTCATCTTTCCCATTACACCTTTCCATAGATGTAGCTTAGTGGGACGACGCCATGATAATTTCACATAAACCACCTGCCTCCATCAGTTAATGGCGCTCTCACACAAAGACAGATTCTTCACACTGAGGGGTTCAACGCCACAAAAGAAACGTAACGGTGCAGCCCACGCACTTCGAATGCTATCAGCTGATTGGATGGACGTCGTCGGCAGTTAAATGCTTCAGATGAGCCAAACTGCAACTGTGCGTTGTAAATGTGGATGTGAAACTCAACTCTGTGAATTGAAACAAAACCAATTTCAGGCAACAAAACTACGTGGTTAGGTTTTGGAAAAGATTGTCGTTTGGGTTAAAATAAGTACTACATAACAGTATGGTAAAATAACTCAATATACAACAATGTTGGTCTTGTGGGACATGAACAGCTGTCTCCTGTGTGAGAGTCCTGTGTGTGTAACCCCTCTAACCTGGCCTTTGTCGCAGTTGAGGTGATCAACCATGTGAATAGATGATAACCACCTTCTCAAAAAATCAGTGATGATTTACATGCAGATTAATTCTGAATATGCATTTAGTTGATTTACTAAAAAGACAGAATGGCTTCCAATGGCTTGGAAAAATCCAACCAAGGAAGGATAAGCTGAGGAATGGAGGACTCTGGGAATTGTGGATGTGCATTTTGTGACTCCTGTCAGCTTGAGTGTGAGTGCGTGTGTGTGTGTGTGTGTGTGTGTGGAGGGGTCATTGAACTCGGCCTCTCAGAGAGTAAGTGTGTGTGTGTGGAGGGGTCATTGAACTCGGCCTCTCAGAGAGTAAGTGTGTGTGTGTGTGTGTGTGTGTGTGTGCGTGTGTGTGTGTATACATGTACGTGTGTGTGGCAGTGGACGCAGGGCAGTGTGAAGAGCAATTTGAAATGGTCATAGCGCAGAGAGAGACAGACACAGAGGGAAGAAAGGAAAGACCTCTCAGAGAGGAAGTCGAGCAGCACAGACTGAAATGGAGGAGCAGCGTGCAGGAAATGCTAAACTCACACTGGCTCACACGCACACTCACTCACGCCAAATTACACCAACTGGTTCAAATTGTGATAACAGAATTCTGAATGTCCGTCATGTTGTGTTTGGCTTAGAGAGATCATTTTATATGTACATTTCCTCACAAATCCCATAAAACCAATTGCCACACATGCAATTTCAACTTGATCTACAATGACAAAATTGAGACTGGCACAGTTCTGTGGTCTGTCGTCACACTGGCCATTGTATTTCAGTATTGTGCGATCATTTGAGCTTCTCTCCTCCCTGTAAAACGGTGGTTCCCAACCAGAGGTGGACTGCTGGTACAAAGGCTGGATCGTTAGTGTGTGAATTGTGTAAACGAAAAAGCTTTCATTTTAAAGCAATGCTTTCTACAGCACAAGCTGTTAGTAGTGGTAGCACCATGGTGGGAAACTCACAACATTCAACAGCATGCTGTGTTTTGAGCTCCACAATTCTAAAACAGGTTGACAGCCGCCGCATTGAGCTTCTAAACCAGCTTATCTGGCAGAAATAACTATGTCATAGTTGGAGAAAGGGTGGTGTGCACATTATCTGTACAAAAATGTATTTTCTTAAGTTATATTCACTTGTTTAAACAAAACTAAAAATTATAAGCAGCAAGAAAAATGGGAGACATGTTGATAAGATGGTTGGCATGGAACAAGCAAATATAAATAAACTCATTGGTTTTGGTGGGCGTTCGTTTGAGCCAACATTGTCACCTGCCGTGCCTCACTCCAAACATGGCACCCAGTAAAAGGGATGAAAAAATCAAGTAGAAGTTCTTTCAATTAAAACAGAGTTGTGAAGAAAGGCCGCTGTGGGTGGCAGGCCCGGATCGGGAAGGTCTGTATACATTGAGCCTCTATGCCATTCAATTCCTTCAATAGTCCACAGCCAGGGAGCAAAGTTGTAAAAGTCAGAGCCTCAACTGACCGAAGTGACCAATAGGAACTAAGCAGCTAGAGGAGGAGAGGAGACGGCAACACAGGGGTAAGATTAGGTTCTTAAGAGTGGAGGACAATAGGAAATCAAAGAGGGGAGGAGAACAGGAAAATAAAGGAAGCATGAGAGGAGGAGGACAGACAAGAGATGAGTGGAAGTGGAACAGGGAAGTGGAGAAGGAGGAGGAAGGGAGAGTGAATAAAAGAGGATCAGACAAGAGTTAATGGTGACAAATGTAGAGAAAAGATGAGGAAATAAATGAGGGGGGGGGGGGGGGTGAATTCAAACAAAGCTGAAGGAGAGGACAGAGGGAAACGTAACCAATAAGTATCCTTTTATAAATTGGAATTGATGAAATGATGAATGTGTGTGTGTGTGTCTGTGTGTGTGTGTGTGACCTTTTGTGGTTAAAATGAGTGGCGAGGCTTGTGTTGTCAACAACAATATAAACCATTATATATCTGCTGCCCACAGACAGTAATTGCAGTAATTCCATACAGATGGTAATTATGAGACAGGAAAACATCTACACAGAACACAAAATCAATCAAAAAATGTGTATCTTTAGTGCAAATATGTGTAAATGTTTGGGAATGACCAGGTGCACTTCTGTAGAGTAGATCTACAGGTCTAGGACCAGCCAATGTGAGCAATGACAGTTTCAAAAAATAGAGTACAAAAAGTATTCTCGAGACCCTCAACATTCAATGCATATTAAATATAATTTATCCTGCATTTTTGTTTGGCCTCGAGGACACACACAATCCAATATAGCGCAAAACTTAATTAAGCTACAGAGGTTACCTTTAAAGTTAGTACGTCAATAATGTTACATCCTGTTACAGCGCATAGCATTCAGCATCGACCATCTAATTGCAGCTCATTGATTTCCACTCAGACAAAATGCCACCCCTGCGGTAGGCTGGTATTATAAGGCTTTTTAAAAACCTGATATTGTGTTAAGACTGAAGCTATTTGATAATAAGGGACGCACAAATGTTGAATAAAGGGTATGAATAAGAAGGTATATTTTCTATTTGATTTCATGTCGAATGGTTTGTTATTGTGTATTCTGTATCAGTAATCTGCACATCTAATACCACTGTATCTCAGACTGTAAGCAAAAAGACAGCAGCAAAACAAATTACCTTGACATTCTCGTCATTTGTCACGTCATTTCCCAGCACATTGTTCTCTATAAAGAGAAAGACAGCTGTTGTGTCCCGTGTGAAACCAAAAGTAAACACTGGGTTTAGACTTGTTGTGTTACGTTGCTTAAAGTAGTCCACTAAGGGCGGTTGTTATTTATTTTAGGTAATAATGCTGTTATAGTTATGTTATAATTATATTGAATCTTAAGCATGATCTTTTATTCCAACCTTAACCAAATTGTTTATTTATATATGTTATACACACACATACTGTTGCCCATAAAGTTGGAATATTTTGTTTTCAGACACAATCCTGTGATCCCTATTTCAATGCATCAGTAATCACTTTTGACCAGGTGCAATGATTACATGATGCATCCCAATTACCCAGGTGGAATCAATTCATGCTTAACATTTGTTTGATGCTTTAAAAGACGTTTGCAGCTTCAACACTTAGCGATAAAGTTTACCTTGAATCATGAAGCTAACTTTGTTAACAGCTTCACAACCACCCTCATGCAAGTCCATAAAATCCGATTCCCAGGTTTTTAAAATGACAAGACACCGAAGCCGAATCCATTCACATCGTCTCACCATTGTACAACACACCCTTGTAATCCTTGTCTAATCTGTTTACAGCTCTAATCTGGTTAGGCCAATCTGATTAATGTTGAACACTTAATTAATCTGATTGATGCACTAATAAGTGGAGGATTATCACACAATTTAACAGGCACCTCTCTCTCTCTCTCTCTCTCTCTCTCTCTCTCTCTCTCTCTCTGTGTCTCTCCACCATTCGGTCTCCACCTGACTCACTTTCTGTTCCGCCCTCGTTTCTTCCCGGTTTTGCTGACATCTTTCGTCTGTTTATCTGCGACTCTTTATCTGCCTTCCGCTCGGCACGCGTCCCCCTCGGTCTCACTTCCCTCCGCTGTCATCACTCTCTCACTCCCGGTTTATCACTCACTCTCTGTCTCATTGCCATCGATCGCTTCGGAGGCCACATGAGGACAAACTTAATTAAGTCTGACAAGTGCAGGTATTTTTATCGCTCCATCCGCACAAAAACACGAGCACTCCCGAAAACAAATGCACCCATCCACACAGAAGCACACCCACTCAAACTGCTCCTCATCGACCCATTTGCGCCATTGTGAACGTCTGGTCATAATACACACACACACATGTGCACGCTTCGGTCTTCCTCATCACCCCCCTGAGGTCATCCATCACACAACACAGCTGTGTCAACGTGATCACATGTTCACTCGGAGGTGTGATCTAACATGCTAACTCGTGTTGATCGTCCGTCCTGCTTTCCGTCTTCAAATCCGTCACATTTATGTTCCAACGCGACATTTTCTCACAGATGATTCACTCGTTCTCATCGGTGTGTGTGTTTGATGTGCGTGTGTGTGTGTGTTAATGGCGGGTCACAATTAGTAACCAGATGAGTGGTTGGTTGGCAGCATCGCTGTGCGTTTATGTGAGTTACAGGTTCTACGAGTGTCAGCTGGGAGAGGTTCCTATTTAAATTAACGGGCACGCGATGTGAGGAAGCACATTTTATCAGAACAACAAATTCAGGTATTCAACCCAAGTGAACATAGATTGAGGTCGACATAAAATAGGGCTAACTGTCTTTCTTTTAATAACAAAACAGCAATAAAACCATTAAAAAGGAAGACGTCGTCATCCATTTGGGAATTACAGACAAATAATTTTATGACAAAGTTATTTGTGAAATGATAAAACAGAAACACCATAAAATGAACATGAGATTTAAATTTAAATGTCTGAAATGGAAAGAGAGCAAAACAGAAGTGGTCCTTTCAGGTTATCATAGCGTGGGCTACAGCGCTAGAGACGCCAAAGGCCATGGCTGTGATTGGCTGCTTTTAGCCTCCGTACAGTACAGCAATACTTATACACTTTGTTACTGGCTGCAATTAGCTTGTTGTGCACATGTGTGATTTTTACACTTTCAACCTGGAAACTGACAGTTGCAGGAAAAAGCTATTAAAAAACGTCAAAGATAAAGAAAAAGCAATTATGGATGTTAAAGATGATAATTATGGTTCATGTGTATTTGGTAGTTTAATAATGTGTGTATTTCTCAAACTGGACCCTGTTTTTCCCATGTTTTTTGTGTCTGAGTGACTAATGGGGACAACACATTTTTTAATTGTATCGAGCTGGAGCGCTGCAGACGGCAGCTGCTGAACGGACCGCAATGTCATTGCTCGGGGCTAAATTCTGCACCATCAATGTATGCCGACTAAAAGTGCTTGTTTTTCAGATCAAGTTATAGGGAAAAAGAGAAAAAACATTTCATTTCTCTGCAGGCGCCTTCCACAGATGTTATCAGACGCTCGCCCGAGCCTTTCAGAGGCAAAAAGGAGCACCGTGTGTGGACGTACGTTGATGGTGAGGAGTCGATCCGAGCCTTCACATTGCAGACCGTCCAGCGGCTGTTCTCTGCAGCGTCCTCCCTCAATACTGGACCACTTTCAAAAACTGTTGTCTCAAAAAGCAAAAAATACCATATTTAGCCTTTAATGTTGCGGTTCACCAGCAGTCTTTGATCAGTTTCATCACACGATGTTGTATTTTTATTTCTAGTATGTCATTGATAATCTCTTAAACAAGTTTAAAGTCTTGTTTGAGTTCTCTCCCCCATGCTGATATGACTTGAAACCAGAGGCCGTCTGTTCCACAGCAAAATGCATTCATCAATATAAAGCTTTATGTTATTTACCAACAAATGCAAAACAAAGTTTGAGGTTTTAGCTGATTTAATGTCACTGAAGTAAAGAATGAATCAAGACTAATTCAGCCACACTGCAATTAGATTTCTCCATTTTTACATAAAACAATGGCAATTATGTTGCCGCAACGATTGTTTAGTTTGACTAATGAGCAACTGCTTTTCTCCGTTTCTGTTTTTTAAGAACCTGTGATTTGTTAAGTGATTACACCGTGGCTTTCTTTTTCATTTATTGTGTTGCATTGTGTGATCCCATAAACCCAGCCCCCCAAAAGTAATTTCTCTCTCAGCAAGACATCTTTTGACTTAATAATTACAAAGGGGAAAAAAAGGAAAAAAAGCTTGTCAGCGTGTAATTGGATAGATTTTAGGTGAAGCTCACAAATATGACGTACGTTCACGTATTCACAACACATTGCGGCATGTTTCCGATGTTAATCAGCCATCAAGGTTGGGAGCTAGCACCCACCAGATGCTGATGAGACGTGATCGTAAATAAGTCTGCCTGTTCAACTCGGGGCTTTGGCGGGCGGCCAACCATCATTGAAGGGAGTGCGTGTGGAGCTGCAGCGGCCACGGCGGCGTTTAAGGCGCGTTTGAGACGTGACGGATGTAAAATGGACACGTAGAGAGAGGCGGTAAAGGGAGGGGAATAAAAGAAGATGGTGACATTAAGGCAAAGTGGTGGACGGGGTTCGTCATTGAGGTTTTACAGAGAAATACGTTGATGCTTTGCAAGACGGGAGCATCTGCTGCAGGCAGAGATAAAAACTAAATAAGGGATGTGCTGAAACTGATGAGGACTGCACACGGCACACAGGCCCACGCTGCTTCCAGTGGGACTCACAGTTCAACATGGACCCTTTCAGAAAGGTTAAACACAAGCAGCCGGGACAACGACATGAAAAAAGGAGGATGTGAAGGTGCAAAGAGCAGACTCCTTCCAGTCCCTCGGCTTCCTGTCCGTCAGCGTCTCAACGCTCCATCTCTCACTCAAACTAAATCCCCCTCTCAAAGTTTACAGTGAATAATTAATTGAATGTGGGGGAAAAAAGTGGGTTGTCATAATCATTAATGATTGAAACAAGAGTGTTTCATACCAACTCAGGACACTCTGTCATTGTCCCCGTCCCTCCGGCTACGGCACGCTGACACATAGCGATTAAATCAGCCAGCATTGCCATTCTCTGGAAGAATGGGTTCTTTTCCCCTCAACAAGGAAAAACTTCTCTCACAGGGTTTTTTTTTATTTTTTTGCTAAAGTATATTTTGCATATATGGCAATATAAATTTTCATAATTTGAACTCTCTTTCTCTCTCTCTCTGTCTGTCTGTCTCTCTCTCTCTCTCTCTCTCTCTCTCTCTCTCTCTCTCTCTCTCTCTCTCTCTCTCTCTCTCTCTCTTTCTCTCTCTCTCTCCTCTCATTTTCGAGGTCGTCTAGTTTGACAGAAATTGGTTAACGGCCTCTCGATCGACTAATTCATCCATCATCAACGCTGCTACCTGTCGTCACACGCCAATCATTTTGAGGGATTGACTCACTCCCACTCACACACACACACACACACACACACACACACACACACACACACACACACACACACACACTGATAAAGAAGTCATACCTATGCATAAATCCTGGACATCACGGGGCGGAATACAAATGGTGACCTCTGTTGCCTGTCACTGGCTGATACATAAGAAGTAGATGCAGCGTCTGCTGTCCATTCCAAAAGAAGAGCCTGAAGCTTATTTCACTACTTTCCATGTTTTTATTTTCCCGCTCAACTGCGGCTTGTTGCTGCCACATTGGTGCATTTTGGACTCGGCTTAGTTCATCTGAAGCAATTCTATTAACCAAGTCAAGTCCTCTGTGTTCTGGCTTGTTTTTAATCAATGCATGTATTTTGCGGTTTATTCCTTCTCCTCGTTATTTATTGCTGTGGTTTTTTCTCTCATCTACATTTGCATCAAGCCATAAGTCAGTTCCAGTCGGACATAAGGGCTTTTATTATTACTGAGACAACCGAACATAAACCTTTGAGCATGATTGACGCTGAATGTTACACTCAAGATGTTTTAAATTACAACCCAGGCGATTAACCTGCTAATTGGGGCTCATTTAATTAGCATCCCTGTGAGTTGTGGCTTGATGCTCTTTCAAGGGAGTCTTTAAGCTCCCCTCCCTCCTCTCCAGAGCCCACAATGCAGATACACATAAATAGCAGAGTTCCCATTGTGTAGCTCGCCTTTCAGTAATTTAGCTCACTAACATATTGTTGTTGGTGCACTTTGGTTTCTGAACTGCTGAGTGTGCAGTGTCAAGCCGGATGGCAGGGCCTATTGCTTAGATTGATGGTGAAAACACAAATGACCACATACGATGTAAGAGACTAAATATAAAATCGGTAAAATCAGATTGAAAGATCATTTTAATTGCACGCGCGGTGGTAAATTAAATCAATATATGTGCCGTAAGTAACTTGTTGGCATATGTAGCTGTTCCTTTAGCTGATCTCATCAATTTCTACTTTAATTTGTGACTTCCTAATGCTGACATCCGCTGCCTGTTGGTGTTGGCGGAGAGCGACAGTTACATAAGAGGCTGTTCTTTATAAACCTTATTATTTCTCATATACGTGACCATTCCTGTGTCTCAGGCAGGTAATGTTTCCCAAACCCTCCTCCTCCTCTCGCTGTTGGCCCAGCATCACAGTCATTAAACTTCATTAAAGGGACAGTTGCTGCTTACACAGAGTGTGTGTGTGTGTGTGTGTGTGTGTGTGTGTGTGTGTGTGTGTGTGTGTGTGTGTGTGTGTGTGTGTGTGTGTGTGTGTGTGTGTGTGTTGGGGGGGTGGGATGGGGGTCAGTGTGAAGGATGGGGTGCCATTTGCACTTTACTGTAGTCAGCACACACACACACACACACACACACACACACACACACATCAATGCACAAACAGTCCCATACACTCACTGAACAAACACACACACACGCTCGCGAGGTGGTGTGTTTACTGAGCTACAACGACATCTTTTGACCTAAACACAAACACTTTTGTCCAAACAATGTGATTAATGAGCGTGTTCCAATAAAGCACAAGTCCAAGATGAAATAAGGGTTTGATTTAGATTTTTTTAGAAACGTGTTTTCTAACATTAGCAAATCTCGCCCTCCTCGCCTTGGTCTGGCCGCATAAACGGATGCTTTTGACACATGAAGTCTGATGAACAATTACTTTTCTGAATCACAATCTCACAATCAGAAATAGCGCACAGCGGCGCATCACGGAGGTAACACATGGAGATAAACGCGCAGCAGTGAAATAATGGACGGACCTCTTGAAGCGGTGACGTCATGACAAAGATGCATTCATACTGCTTACTGCTAGTTAGATCGACCCACGCCTCCATCAGCTGATTCATCTGGAACGAGACCAACAGCGGGATGTACGGGAGGAAGTGAAAGTAGAGCTGACGGTGAGACGAGAGGGCGTAGCCATGGCAACGGGGACACTAATGTATATATGTATATATATATATATTTTTTTTTTTTCTTTTTCAACCCGATAGAACACCTTTGGGATGAATTAGAGTGGAGTCACTGAGTCAGGCCTTCCCGTCCAACATCAGTGTGTGACCTCACAAATACACTTCTGGAAGAATGGTCAAAAAGTCCCATCAACACACTCCTAAACCTTCCAGAAGAGTTGAAGCTGTTATAGCTGCAAAGGGTGGACCGAACCCGAACCCTATGGATTAAGAATGGGATGGCACTTAAATTCATATGCAAGTCAAGGCAGGTGAGAGAATACTTTTGGCAATATGTGTATATAGCGATGTATATAATGATTGGAGAAAAGACAAAGGACAGTGAGATGTGACAAAATGCCAAAAAACGTTCTATCCTGATGTTTCTTATCTCAAAGAAATCAGACTGTAATGCAAAGAGGTCGATCAACAAAACACATAACCACGTCAACAAACGTATATGCCAATGTCTGCCTTAAGAAATCTTTATCTTTCACTCATACACACACACACACACACACACACCCTCCCAGCCACTCATGCAGACACTTCAGTCACACATTGCTCTTTCTAAGATCTCACCTTTGCCGGTGTGTGACAGAGGAAGAGATCACTCTCAGATGTTACATCTGTGTCTCACCTGCAGGTGTGATGATGTCACATAAGAGTAACAGCTGTTTGGATTTTAAGTGTCACTTCTGTGTGTGTGTGTGTGTGTGTGTGTGTGTGTGTGTGTGTGTGTGTGTGTGTGTGTGTGTGTGTGTGTGTGTGTGTGTGTGTTTGTGTGTGATGGAAAGAAGACTTGGTAGAAGTGACACTAACTTGAAATCAACAGATATTTATTAATGGCCCAATGCTGCACTATTGCTCCAGACAACATGCAAATGGATTTGTTTATGTATTTTTAAATAATCAATAATGCTCTGGAGACGACCAAAAGACCATACAGCAATAGAGACATCGATATATTGATGTTAAGTAGAGTGTTACGTGTGGTTAAGTTTGTTATATTTTGAATGCCTGTGTGTGTGTGTGTGTGTGTGTGTGTGTGTGTGTGTGTGTGTGTGTGTGTGTGTGTGTGTGTGTGTGTCGGGGGGTGACATTCAGCAGACAGTGGCAGTGGGATGAATGTATAAGTGATGGCTGATTAGCATAATGCTCAGGAAACCGGCCGTCTCCACCTTTATTGCTTCACTCTGCATTCATTTCACTCAGACAGATGCCAGTTTGCAGCAAAAATATAAACAAACATTAATATCCCAAAGGCTTTTTTACACCCCCACCTTACTTCAATAATGCCACACCCTGTTATGCTTCCCAACAAACTGTCTAAGCAGAGTGTCATCAGTACGACTTCACATTTCACGGCTGGAGGGAGTGAGAATAGGTGAAAGGCAACACGGTGTCGTTCTAAAATCCCCAAAACCGCTCGAACAAACTTTGAACCATCAAGGTGGCCTTGAGCAATGGAAATAATCCCCAACAGCTGGAACTTCCTGCTAATAATACGACTCCCTGCCAAAACTGTATTATAGAAAATTGATGTAAACTGGGGCGATGCTGAATGCCAAGGCGGCGAGTTTTGGCGGTGGCCATTCGGTTCGTCTCTGTTGTCCACTATAGAGCACACCAGCTCCAATCTAGCTATCCATTCATCCTTCATCCTGTTAAACGTTGGATTTCCACCAGTCACATGACATACGGCACAGTCGGGGATTTTTTGCAGCCAGTCTGGAGCTCTGCACACCATGGCAGGAAAGCAGGCGATACACTGCAACACGTCGATCTGGGCCAGAGGAGAACAACATAAACACGAGTCCAACTCCAACTTTTCCAGCTCTCCGCCATGTTAATGACCCCACGAGTAACATCACTCATCTCCAAACCTGCCAATACAACAAAATTGTGCTATCATTTCCAATTAGCCCATTTAACGAGAGTAGGACACTGTGTATGGCAATGGAAAATCCATGGTATTGCAAAAAGAAGCAGAGAGACAGAGTGGTCGATACGTCATATGTAATTTTGTTATCCATTTTTCTCCATGGAGCAGAGATTCTATCCATTTAATAGAACTTTACAACCAGATTAACCTTTTGCAGCATCCAGACAGACACTGTCAACACACACACTGGCTGCAGAGCTCTCCCTCCTGTCTCCTCCTTTGTAGAATATGTCTCCACATAACAGCAAAGAATATGAGATATTCAAGGTTGGTGGTTATTCTGAACCCAAGCCAGTGTGAGTGCATTAAGGATTTACCTGACTATATATATATATATAAATTGTTAGGTTTTAACTGTGATACATTAAGCATTTCTATCTATCTATCCAGTTCTGGTTTAGCTCTTTTTTCAAACTGATTATAAAAGCAGAGTTCACTTGGAAGAACACCGTGACCTCTGTTTCTTTTTGTTTTTATGACAAAAAAATGGTTCACTTCACTAACGTGCGCCCGCTGTGTCGTGGGTGACCAGGGTTGGTGTACAAGCATCACTTCCTCGCCCCGTTTTCCCTCAAGAGGGAGGAGGAGGAGGCAATGTTACACTCGACCATTTTGTTGTCGCTCTAACTAATTCATGTGAGCCCAATAGAGACTTTAAAAGTGCAACACAGACCTTCTGTAATCACCGATAATCTAATCCAAAGAAACAGCTCAGTGTTTGTTACATGGAGTTCATTAAAGAAGGGCTCTACGCCAGACACCACACTCTACCTCGAGATCATATCAGCCCGAAGGAAACGAGAGGAGCCTTTATCTAACTTCTGGCCCAATTTCTCAAGTGGTCATCCCTGCAGAAGTCCCATTTTATGTTATTATCGTGCATCCGTCCTGCAGCATCCTGATGCCTGCAATGGCCACATATTTCATGTGTCTGTCACTTTCTCTCACTCTGACTTTCTCTCCCTTTTTCCTCACCGTCTTGTCTGTAATCCCAGACTGCCTCCCCACCTCTCTTTTTCAACTTTACTTCCTCCCACTCGCTGTCACACCATCTACCTCTTTGTTTCTCTATCTCAGCTCCTGTCACGCCTCCTGTCTTCGCTCTCCTCCTTCCCCTGTTTCTCACTCCTGGTAATTCTACCTTATCTCGCAACAACAAGCTGGTAATCCTACCGTGCCTTTCACACGTGCACACACACACACACACACACAAACACACACACAATACATAAAAGATGCAAACACATGCACAGAAAAGCATGCAGGTGCAAACCAAGACAAATGTGTGGTCGGATAGTGTCGCTACAACACACAATAACGCCGGCACACAAACTCACATACAGTACTGATTGGCTAAGAGCCCTGAGGACTCAGATATAGGAGCTACCATTAATTAAGGTAATTTCAGATAAGAAGGCAACAAATAAAAGTGTGTGTGTGTGTGTGTGTGTGTGTGTGTGTGCATGTGTGCGTGTGTGCGCGCGTGTGTGCATGTGTATGTGTGTGTGTGCTCGGTTTAAAAGAACACAAATTTTGCGGTTCGGTGCGCTTTCGGTGTGTAAATATCATTTTTGCTCATTTATTCAGAAAAATACAGTTGCTCGTTGGCCATAAATCTTACTTTAACAGTTAAGGCATATATACTGGCATATTGTCAATAAAAACTAAATAGCAACAATTAATAACGGAAATGTCTGTGGTAGAAATGTAACCCAATTCCCCCTCTGAGATGAATAAAGTGAGACTCCGGCCTATTGATGGTTCCTGAACAGCGTTGTAACTTCCACTTGTTGCTTTGGCACAATAAACCCACTAAAATGCACATGTGAACACACATTGTACTGATAAGGATTTTGACCACATGCCTTCGTTTTAGTTATCAATAATTAAGTCTCGTTGTATGTAAACGCATCGATGAACACTCCATGTTCAGGAGCTTTTACAGTTGTACACTTAGGACAGACTTCCCTTGGACCTTACTAATTACTTTCCACTGATTGAGCTCAGTCAATGCCAGGTGTTTTCAAAACCAGGAAAAGACCACACTTAAGCTGTATCAAGTACAAAAACTAAGACGATATCTAGTCTTTTATCACAGTATTGATATTATATTAATGCATTGCACAAGTAGCAGTATTACACTGCATCCTAAACAATTTAGTAATACTAATCATTGAAATATAATGAAATATGCAGTTCATGAAGTAGTCTTATTAAGCAGTATCTCTCTTATATCGGTGCAGTAATCATGGAGCTGCAGCCTGGAGCTGTGACCTTGTGAAAGTAGAAACACTTAGAAACAAGTTTTTCCTTTGGCTTGCAGTGCTAGATATTTTATTTGTTATATATTATAAACAGGGCTGCACAGTGGTGTAGTGAGTAGCACTGTCGCCTCACAGAGACAGGGTCCCGGGTTTGATTCCCGGGTCTGATTCCTTCTGTGTGGAGTTTGTATGTTCTCCCCGTGTAAGCGTGTCTGTCTCTACATGTCAGATGGACTGGTTACCTGTCTGTCTCTACATGTCAGCCCTGTGATAGACTGGTTACCTGTCTGTCTCTACATGTACCCTGCCTTCACCCAATGACAGCTGGGATCGGCTCCAGCCCCCTGCGACCCTGAATACAGGAAAAGCTAATGGATATTATATATGTTATATTATATTATAATCAAAACAAATCTCCAGAGGAAGGTGACAGTGTTTCTCATAGTAATCTATGATTGTCCGTAATCATCAATACATTTTTCACACCATTTTACCTCCGCTAACATTAAACCTGCAGAACAACCGAGTGAGATCAGTGAGAGTGCAGGGGCTCTCCACAAGACAGCTTCACACCCAGAGAGACGAATATACTGTATCTACACACATATAGTGTTTAATTATTAACAGTAAGGATCTGAGAGACAAGGAGACAGAAAAGGAAGGTTAGCCATTGTTTCTGTTAAATGATTCAAGAGCAATTTATTTCTAGAGAGAGTAACGGAGAGAGACTGGGGCAGTTGTCTCGGCCCCTTTCTACTGTCCTTCATGTGAACTGAAACTAAACTGTGTGCGTGTGTGTGTGTGTGTGTGTGTGTGTGTGTGTGTGTGTGTGTGTGTGTGTGTGTGTGTGTGTGTGAGAGAGAGAGAGAGAGAGAGAGAGAGAGAGCGAGAGAGAGAGAGAGAGAGAGAGAGAGTAACCGGTGAACTGACACCCCCATTAAAGAAGACCTTATGCTGAAATGACTAATAAACAATGGATAAATGTGTAAAGGAAGGGCATCAGAAGCTACAGCTGTGGAGACATCCATGTGCTCACAAGGGTTTTAAGACAAAACATTTTATTACCGTTTCATATTAGTCTTAGAAACTTTGTAAAAGCTTAGAAAATGTGCTCTGTCATCATGTAATAGAGGATTAAAACAACTCTCCATCTCTGCATCAGTTCAGGCCTCCTAGAGAGTTGATATTGGCTGTCCTCTAACTTCTAACCTCGACACACCGCATGCACGCACAAGCACACACACAAAAGCCAGAGCCATAAAACCTGAAATGAACCGCACTTCTGTCTTTCTATGTGCCTGTGTGTGTATAAAAGACCTATTTGCCTTACCAGTGACCTCACAGGGTAGGGCTGACAGGACACACACACACACACACACACACACACACACTAAATCTATGGACCATCAGCACCAAAGGACACACAGACATTCAACTATTAGCTCCTGCAGTATATTATATACTCTCCTGTCGCTCTCTGAACATATGGTGAGGGAAAGAGTTTAGATGTGGAGCAGCTGGAAAGTCACTGACGATCAAAAAAGAAGTTTCATTCCACACCTTAAGAGACAAGGTAATTGGAATAGTTACGCTTTAACCTCCAAATCCTGAGCACTGCGGTGGATAGAATGAGACTTTAATAGACTTTTGTTGCCTGAATTCACCCTGCTGTGATTCATATCAAGAAATATTGCCTATTAGATTCAGAATTTACAGTTCTGTGTATTTATTATGTATTCATCAGGCAGATGAGATTTTGTTTTATTTTGCCCCCTGATGGCCAGTAGACAGAATACAAGGCGAAATTTGAAACGTGAAAACGAAAGTTAATTTTGTTGATGCAATTTGCAAGTTTGTTTTAAGTCTAGATTTATTTCATTTAGTTTTTATGTTGTTTTTGGACTTTTTTTATTGATAAATAAAGGCTGAATATATATGAAATAAAAGTGTTACTGAATGTTAATACCATGTATATATCTTGAAACGGAGGGGGATTCTATTCAAATTGCATTTGGACTCATCTTGACAGCATTTATAGCCTACATTTCAAGTAATTGATCTTAAAAGCTTTCCGAAAATGAACAGTGGGAAGACCGAGATAGTCCTAATAAATCCAGACATTTAAACTTACCAGTCGGAAGCCGACTCTCAGTAAATGCTTCAACTTAAAAATAATGAACGTATTGCTGTGTCATAATCCATTTCTACTGGCCCAAACCTGGGAGTCATATAGACACAATATGCTTGTTTTATTGGCACAAATAGTGCCCAACTGTAGATGTGCATTTTTTAATGGCACAGCACAATTTTATAATTTAAAGCAAATTATTCATGTACCTGACAGTGTGCCGTGGATCCTATTTTGAGAATAAGTGCTGTATCAGTTGTACATCAGATATGAGGGAGTCCATGATATCCCTTCACTAACAGACTGCATGAATGTGTAGTTGCCCAGTAATGTGCAGGCTTACTGTAAATAACTAACGTGACATTCAGCTTAGCACAGTGTATGCACCATAAGCAGCTTTCAGTCAGTCAGTACACAACAAACATGAAGCTTAGTCCCATGGCTTACAACCAGACAGAAATCCCATTATCATCTATCTATCCATATCCATCACTTTCTCTCATTGCCATGATGTTGAACCGGGCAAAAACCCCTATCATCATCCATCTATCCATGTCTGTCTTATTCCATCTTCCTTTTTTTTGCTTTCCTTCATATTCCCCAGACTTGGAACTAGACTCAAATCCCATTTATTCTCCCACCTCTCAGCCCACCACCCCCTCACCACTAATTCACTCTCGTACCTAGACCTCCCCCATTTCTGTCTCCCACAACCGATGGCTGAAAGCCAGGTTATCTATTCATCTTCACGTCCGTCCCTCCTTCAATCCATCTCTTACTCCTCTCATAGTTCCCGGTGCAATGAAAAGGGTGTCTGTGTCATTGTAAATTTGCCAGGTGATTTTAGAGACATCACAGGTCAGATTGTAATGCAATTTGGCGGGAGAGATTCTACATCTTTGCAATGTCTTTGAAAACATTACAGTAATCAGCTGATTCAAGGCACCATGAAAGGAATAACACTGACCACAGAACGCATCATTTCTCTATGATAACCGTTCGTCTTAAGTGTCATTGTTGAATTGAATTGTCCTCTTTGATCCATCTCTAAAACCAACATCAGACAATCCTCAGTGTTTTGAACGCAGTATAGATTCATTGCTCATGTGCTAAGGTTTGTGTGAACAAGCACGAACATTTAAAAACGTCGGTGAAATGCTGCTCTCTTCCATGCAGCAAAAACAAAATGAAACAAAGGCTTTTGTTTTTTTGTGTAATAAATTTGCATGTCAATATGTTTTTGAACTTTCTTTTGGCAAGAGCACTTTCACACTGAACAGGAATATTATGTGGTGAAAAAAACAGTTTGGGTGTTTTTGGAACGAGGCTTTCACATCAGGAATAAAGGCATCAACCACTCAAATTGTGTGGAATAGATATGTTCGAAACGTACAATATAGTGTAGGCTACAAGAAGACAAAGGTGCTGTATCACTCCTTTCAACATTGGCAAAGGTGCATTTCAGGTCCACTCCTTCCAATGCAAGTTGTGTTAATAGACGAGAGCTGCATTTGACCCCAGTTGAAAAATAAATGTACTTCAGCTTATGTGAAATATATTTACATTTTCAATAGAATATTCCAATATACTCACAAAGAAATGTACTATCTGGAAATACATTAAAAGTATAATTTGTAATTTATTGTATTTTGAGACAGGGCCAATGCACAATAAGACATAAATCTTGTATAACAAGAAAATATGCATTGTGTCAGGTTGTAGCAAATTGCTATTTTCCACCTGTAGTCCCTCGAGGAAAAAAATAATAAAAGAACAAAACAAAGCAAAAACAAACATAAAAACAATAGATAAAATAGATAAATAGAAACAGAGAAAACAGGACATGTGATCGGTCAGATACTCACTCTCTCTCTCTCTCTCTCTCTCTCTCTCTCTCTCTCTCTCTCTCTCTCTCTTTTTATCATGGATCTTGAGGG
This sequence comes from Eutrigla gurnardus, assembly GCF_963514095.1. Classification (NCBI taxonomy): domain Eukaryota; kingdom Metazoa; phylum Chordata; class Actinopteri; order Perciformes; family Triglidae; genus Eutrigla; species Eutrigla gurnardus. Next base: position 22,883,005 of record NC_139936.1, read on the forward strand.
CACTTTTGTATTGTAATGATTCAAGTGGTTTTAGAGCTGATTTACTTGACTGCGACCAACTTGTAATACAATATAACAAATGTGGTGTAATCACAGCATTTAAATTTAAAAAGTACCAAATGCCTCAAGTTAGCTAGGTTAAATTTCAGTGTGTTACTCATTTTTTTAACATGGTGTTTAAAGTTAAGAGTACGTTCTAGGGTAACACCCAAGTATTTGAATGTATCCACATTATTAACTTTTTGCCCATTTACTAAGACGTCTGGGCAATCTTTGTTTGTGCCCGTTTTTGAAAAACATGGTTACAGTCTTTTCAATGTTTAGAGTGAGGCATAAGTTGTGTAACCAGACAGCAACCTTATGCATTTTCTTTGTTTTTTCAAGTTTGTGTAACAATTTGTTGTGACTGACAGTATCAAAGGCCTTGCGCAGGTCTAGAAAGACCTCTCCAACCACTCTTACTTGGTCCAAGTTAATTTTCATCTCTTCAAGGAAGTAGCAGCAGGTCATATCAGTTATGTTTTTTCTTGAATCCAAACTGCAGAGAGAAGAGCTTTGGATTCAAGATGGGCAATGAGTTGTTCTGCCATTGCCTTTTCCATGACATTTGAGGCTGCTGGGAGAATACTAATGGGGCAGTAGTTACTGACCTCCTGAGCGTCACTAGATTTATGGACTGGTATTACTATTGCTGATTTAAAACTGCTGGGAAAGTTGCCTTCATTTATAGATTTGTTTATTATTGTGGTTAGTGGTGAAATAAAGGAATCTTTATGTAGCTTTAAAAATATAGTGTCCAATAGCCTTGCTATTTGTTAGTTTGATTTTATGAACTTTTGCCTCATTAATTATGATCAGGTTAAATACAGACCTTTCACAAGTCAATGGTTCCGGAGGATGTATTGTCGGAAACGTTTGACTAAGTTGTTGCACAGAATTTAAAAAATAATCATGAAATTCATCAAATCAAATAATCAAAACTAAGAGCAACAGCACGGCTGTCATTTAGAATAGCACCATTGATCTTGAGCTGAATACTTTCACATTTGTGTTTTTCCTTCCCAAGTAGTTTATCAATGCTTTTCCATAGTGTTTTATTGTTCCCTTTGGCATTTCTGACAATATCCAGAAAAAAGTTTGCCCTAGGCTCTCTGAGTTGCTGTGTGACTCTATTTTTAAAACTTTTAAATATCAGATGATAAGTACTTAGTCTTGAGTTTTAGAGCAGTATCTCTCTTTCTAATTATTTCCCATAAATTACTATCAAACCAAGGCAGGTTGTGTCATAACATCATACTTTTAAGTGTTTTTCATAAAAACACTTTTAACATACTTTAAAATAAGTGTACTATCCTACTCTTTCTATAAATATATTATGGGAAAGTATTACTCTAAGTGAAAGTTACTTGTGAATACTAAAGTGTACTTATGTCAGCTTCTTTGTTAAACATATTTTTTTAATATATTTTGAAATATGCTCAAAATTATTATTGTAATTATGCACTGGAAGCACATTATGAAACAGAATGAATTAATTGAAATAAGCCAGTATAATTGAGCATACTGTTACTAAAACAAGAATAAATTAATGATATATTTCTTAAATATTCCCAAGACACTCAATTTATTTTAATGTACTTCTAACAAAAACAACTAAAATACACACAAAATGAGTTGTACCAAAATAGAAAACTTCAAGTTAACTAATCATTAACACACTTGAAGTATACTGAAGATTAGTGTGTATGCAAATACACTCAGGTATACAAAAATGTAATATACTTAGAACATTTATTTTTCACCAGCGATGTAGCACTTCTAGATATTGATTCATTATCTTACACTACACATAATGGAAAGAATTATTTTTCTTAACAAAATGTTGCTTTATTTCTCCTGGTTGAAGGTTGCACATCGGTATGGAGAGTGAATCGTGCTTTTTTGGTCCAGAAAAATCCTCATTTGATCTCTGGGTCTGTGTCTGGTTTCCAGAGTAATGAGGATATGTGGGGTGCTCACCTCAAGCATGCTTGGGGGTCTGTGTGTTGTATGTGTGAAACTCTCCGCCATACCTTTATTTCTCCACTCTGTGCCATCATTAGGTAGAAAGCCACGCTGGCTAATGGATCGCGCTTGCTGATAGCCCACGTCAGCACCCGCTGTCATATGGATACGATTGTTCATGCAGTAATGAGTGCAGGTGAAATCCGAGCATCTGCTTTCCCTGCTACCCGACGGCTTATTTGATTCCCGTTAAAAGGCCGAGACGTGAATCCAACACTGTTACAATACGTGTTGGTGATTCCTGCTCAACGCTGTGTGCGACCACTCGTTTCAGGGCGTCGCCTCAATAGTTCACAAGCATCTCATGCCCGGAGGCGCCGTACATCCGCTCCCTCTCTATTCTACATGTGCGTCTTTTCGAGGGGTCCCTGTGTGTGTGTGTGTGTGTGTGTGTGTGTGTGTGAGAGGCGGACGCATGCTTACATATGTATGTGTATGTGAAAGTGTGGGCCCACCTATGTGTGCGTGTGTCTGTGAGTTTGTGAGCTCCCAGTGTGTTTGGCAGTATTGTATTACATAACCCTTAATTAGAACTGGGGAGGAAATGTGACAGCTTGCGACCTAATCCTTAATAGAAGCATTACATTTTCACCATTCAAAAGGAAATGTGCATGTGTGTGTGTGTGTGTGTGTGTGTGTGTGTGTGTGTCAGGGTGTATAATTTCCCTATGCCAATTAAAGGAAATGTGACAGCGCGGCAAACATACTCCACAATTTGGAAATGTGATGACTTGATAATGGCACATTGACGTGGCGTTCAAACATGCGTGTGTGTGTGTGTGTGTGTGTGTGTGTGAAGGGAGACGGACAAAGAAGGTTCTTGAAAGTGTGTGTATGCAAGTGTGTGTGGGTTTCTCTAATTGTGTCGAATGACAGATCTATTACTGTGGAAGAGTGTGTCATTATCAACATTAAGCGGCGTTGCAAAAGCACACACACACACACACACACACATTAGGCACGATAGTCAGCTTTAATCGCACAGCGTGTGTGTGTGTGTGTGGTAAGGAGGAGCGTGGAAGCTGCCGCTCGGCTTTCAAGGCGCTCGCTAATATGGTTTTTAAGAGCTTCTCAACTCGTTGCTCGGCGCCTGCACCCTTTACACACACAGTGACATGCACACTTACAGATTAAAACAGCCCACTGATTCACGTTGCCTACTGTCACCCACCATCTTCACACTCACACTTCCTCTCCTCAGTCTTGTAGTGATGTTAACTCCATCACATTGCTCAGCTGGATCTATTCATAGTCATCCATGCACACAAACACACAAAGACACACAGGCCGGAGGCTTACCCTCTCTTTACCCTTCCATAACTCTGCCTCTCTATTCTCTTTGCTTCGCCCACTATCCTTCATTCCTTTATTGTCCATCCACACCTTTTTTTATCTGCTTTAATTTATCGGTTCCCTCTCTTTTATCTCCCCATTCTCTTTTCCATCGCTGCCCTTCATCAGTTTGCTGTTCATCTTCTGAGAGAGATGATGCAGTAAGGTGAGCAGAAGCAAAATATGGCAACAGGAAGAGGGAACTTGAACCTGAAGTAAAGGAGCGTGTGAGACAGATGAGAGATCTGCTGTGCAGCCTGCTGTTTTGACTTCCCAGCACTGTGCTCCTGGACAAAAGGCCTGCTGGATAGCAGCAAATGAGCTGATTAAGACAGTGCACTCTGGGACACTGTCCCATACTGCAAGATCGATTACTATTAAACTGTAAGGAGACGGGGGAGAGGATCACTGACTCATTTGGTCAATGATAGAAAAGCTTGGCCAAAGACGCCAGGCTTAACAGAAATCAAGAGCCTGTAGTCGTCTTCAACAATTACATTTTACACTTACAGCCTCCAGCTGACAGTCAATCCTGCCAGTCAGAAGAAATGCAACATCAGCCTGCCGTCAGCTCCTCCAGTCAGACGTAATGAACACCAAAGTCAATACCGGCTGGTTTGATCAAAGGTTTAATTTGAGTCAAATAAGACTAAATCATATAGAATGTCTGGAGGCTAAAATGCTGTCGACAACAGAGAGTCATTCGTAGTCTTGATTCCTCAGTAACAGCGTTAACATGGCTGCATTAGAAGACGCCAAGATCTACAACACAATACTGAAGGGCCCTTAAGTGAAGGTTATTATGTCAACTGTTGTTTACAAGATGGAGATGGGCATGGACAACTACGTAGTGCGGGTCTTGTTGATAATAGAATTTGGGAGAAACCTTAGACCGTATATAAGAAGTGGACGTAGTCATTGTGATGTCATCCATTGGTTTGTGGACTCCATTTGCAGCTTTGAGCTAGGCATTTTGGCCTTTGCCATCTTTGATTTTTTGGCAACCAGGGAGAAGAACGGAAGTGACCATATTTTAACTGTTAACAAGGTCAGCTTCATTATTAAAGCCCTAAAGCATCCCCTGTTTGATGGTCTTTTTGACTCTAAATGGACCCTGATATACTAAATGAACATCATGCTGGATTGAAGAAGACTTGGTAGAGATTGAGACCATAAACTCATGTTAACGATGTTTACTGAGATAATGAATCAAGTGAGAAGTAGAGTCATTTTCTCATAGACTTCCATGTATATTGGACTTTGTTTGCAACCAGAGGAGTCGCCCCCTGATGGCCAGTAGAGAGAATGCAAGTTGAATTGCTTAACTGGCTTTACTTTTCAGAACCAGAGGTTACCGCCTGTTCTAAATCAAGAAATATGACCAATCGCTGACTCAATGACACTTTCAGAACTTAGAAAGTTCTTATGGAAAATAACTGTACAACTGATGGTCATTTGCATAAATCCCATATCTAATCCAAACACTTTCAATGATCACAGCCTTTCCCATGAACCCTCTAGACCTCTCGCTCAACTATAAGTGATCTTGAGCAAAACCCATTCATCAGTGCGTGACATAATCTGACAAGAAAAGGGCACTTCTTTTGAAGATATAGCGGCACTCAATGTGACACCCGAGCTTCGATCCACCTAACGAATGCTTGAAACCAGAGGGAACAAAAATGAAACATTTTCTCTAAAATATATTAGCAGCTTCACCAACATTTCCCATTGACCACACTTAAAACAAAAATAGTGCCTGCTTTGCCTGCATCATTCTACATGGACCTTTTTTTCAATAAACTGACACAAATCAAAGCGTGAACATCTCTCTGTTTGCCTTTCTGTTAAGAAACCCAGTTACCCAATAATGTCTAAGGCAATGCTTGAATGATCACCTTGTCCATACCTTCCACACATTAAATGGTCCTTTCTCCACCTCGTCTCTCTCATCTTTTACCTTTTTTTCTCCTTCCCTGATCAATGGAAGTGGCCTTTCCCTCTCTCACCATGTGAGTTGACTTTGTATTGCTCAGACAGACTCCTTGTCGCTCGCTCTCACTCTCTTTTTCTACAAGAGTAGATTCAGACAGAATTACCTCCCACATCACCTCCCTGTTACCGCCTCTCATTCTCTTCCTGTCTCTCACCTCTCGGCTGAGTTTTGTCATGTTGGCATCCCATAGTTTGCAGAAATTTTGAGTCAATTTTCAAACAAAAGTGTTCTGTTTCCATGAACTACTTTTATGCAAAAATTAGTGTAGCGTGTAATAGGATTACATCATCAAACTGCAACATCTCTGTAAATCGTGGTGCTGCTTCCCATCTGTCATTTTGTTTTTTGAATTAATATCCATATTTGCTCTTCTTTGTGTAGGGTTTTCTAAAAATGTGTAAAAACATTCATTTTTATTTTACTGTGTTTTTATAATAAGTGATGGTAAAAACATGCAGACTATTCCTTTATACTGTTTTTGAACACGGAGTGGATGAGGACTTCATTTCCCAGAATCCCCTGTTTCCCGTTTTACAATACTTTTGTTTAAATTGATACTGTTCATGTATTGGTTCTGTGGTTCATGTATTATATTGTTTGGAGGTATTCTATGGCCTTTGAAACTGATTGGGGTTTGGTTTTTCCTGTTTTGGGAGAAACTATTGTTTGTTTCCGGGGGAGGAAGTTTCGAGAAGTTCTCCGGGACAGAGACGAGCGGCTGTGTGTTCTTCCTCGGCAGAGAACGAAGTCAGTGTGTGGAGACTCGAACTTAATGTTGGCCCATATATTGCACTGCCTGGAGAGACTTTATCGGTCAGAGGACTCTTTCCACATATCTCCATCGATTGTGTTTTAGTTTACACGACGGTGACAGGTTTTCTTTTCTCGAGCCGCGATAGCGTGGTCTTCGTCACTAGCTCCGACATTAGCGCTGCGGTGAGTTAGCTCGTGGCAGAGAGCTAGCCTGCTTCACAACACGGACGCGAGGAGCGACGCGAGGAACGACATTCGTGGGAGTCGTGAGGACGGAGCGGACGAGGTACAGCCGAGGACGAGGACGTGTTGCTGGTAGCCCGGGCTACGGGAGTCGTCGCGGAGCTGTCTGGACATCGATCTACGGCCTGGCTGGCTAACGCCATATTGCATCTGCGACGGAAGGTTGCGTGAGTACTTGACATTGGAACGGAACCGAGAGACGGGACTGTTTTAAAGCAGACTATGTGAACTGTCCTGGTTTCCAAGTTTAACGCTTTGTGACCGGATAAAACTTCATGTGCACCAACTCTACGAATGGGCCCCAACGGTTAGGAAAAATTATCCAAGCGCTTGGGTTAGGTTTTTTTGGGTGGTAGCATTATTATTTCTTTTCTATTTCTATGTGAACTGTGAACATACTTTGGTACAGGAAATGCTGTTTGGTTGTTGGTTTCTATATACTCATCCATGTCTGAAGCATTCTCCAGGTATTATTCCAAAGGTTTACAGCGAATAAAGGTTTGTGTCTTACCTTTATATATTGTTCGTTAACATTCTTTCAGAGTAAACTGTATTTATTTGATTTCTGAGGGCTTACATAATTTTAGTACGTTTTCAGTGGAGGCACCGCGCTAGTTGCAAGACACCTTCTTTTGTTTCTCACTCAAGTGATAAAGTCCCTTGTTTAATTCGCCACAGCGAATTCACCATCTTTAGCTGAGAACCTAGGACCTGTTTTATTCTTATTGGGTGTGACCTCAGTGTAGATTTTAAACACTAAGGAAGAAGGGGTTACATTTGTACACATTTAATTGCAAAGTTTCCAGTTATTTTGTGAATACAACAATAAGAGACCTGAGTATTCGTTCTCACTTTTGCAAACCTCGCCCAGCTGTTGTTTGCCAGATTGCGGGTTTTTGAAAAGTGTCAAATATTCGCACCACCAAAAAGGTGTGGGTTGAATCCGGTCCCTTCCCCCTCTTCTTTGTCTCTCCTTGTTCCTCTTTTGCCCCTCTCAGTATCTCATCCATCTCTTCTGGCTCCAATTTCACACACTCTTCTTTTTAACTTTCTCCCCCTTTCACGGTTTCAGCTTCCAGTGACTGTCATTCTTCCATTTCCACCCTCCTTCTCTTTCTCAGAGGAAAACCGTCAGCTCAGCATTTCTTGGTCCATCGGAACCAGGGACTTGATTTGACAAAACCACACTGCTATTCTATCCGTTCCCATTTCTTTTCTTTCATCTCTTCTACCTTGTTCTCTCTCCTCAACACCTGTTAAATTCCCATTTCTCCTCCCCCCATCTCTAAATTAATAACCTCTTCTTCCGCTCACAATATTTGTTGGCAATTCTTATAGCAATGTTTTCTCCTATCTTTCATAATCATGATCTCATACCATCGCTCTGTCTCCTCTGTGGTGAAACCCTGGCTCTTTTGTTGCAAAGTTTATGCCGATCGGTCTGAACATCATTATCTCATAGATTTAGTCCCATTTTACCTCATCCTGCCTCTCTTGTCGGCTCTTTTTCACTTTCACAGTCTCTCCTGCTCTTATCTGAAAACTGACAAGGCAGCAACTTTTCACTTTCTGTTGAACATGTAAGATCTGACTGTGTACATGATTTCTTGGTATTTTAATGGTTTTAACGGACGTTCATTCAAGGTTACGGATAGATGGAAGGCTTTTTTCAGATAAGGTCAATGAGAGATGGGAAGTTGAGTCAAAGAGAGATGGCAGCTTCAGACAAGGACAGAGAGGATGGCGAAAGGAAAAGATGAAGCAACATTATCAGAGCATAGAGAAAGAGGTAGAGTGCGAGACAGATGGAGAGCCGGATGAGAGCGAGAGAGGCAAAGGAGGGATGAGAGCCTGAATGGTGAAATGAGAGGTGGAGAGAAGGTCACGAGTTTTGTTGTTTTTCAAAATGCCTCCTCTCACCGCCTGCTTTGATGTGAGAGCTCGGTCACTTGTTCAGCCAGGAGTGGAGATGAGGAGAGCGAAGTCATTAGTATTTCTGCTAATTGCACGGCGCCAACCTCTGTAGAAGTTGTGCTAATGCATCTATGCGTCACTACGGGACACTTTGTCAGGATTTGACAATTTGAACCAAACATCACCCGTTTATATTTATCAGAAGGTTTCTTGTATGAAGCTGCTGGAAGGAGAACACGACTGAAGCAACACTCCCCAGGATGTGGCTTTGCTGATGTTGCAGCTGTTCAACCAGCACAGTTAAAATGGGACTTCTGTGCCTAAAGATAGTTGCTAAAGTCCCATGCATCGCTATCCCCACTGGACGAGAATCTCATCCCACCAGAGCTTCTCTCTTGCATCAGCCCCGGCTTTGGCTTCAAATATTCTTTCCGACTGTGTGAAGCTGCAGCATTATGCAATGCTGGATGCATGTTGTCCACCATATGTACATATGTACATACATAAACACTTTATAGCCACTTTACAGTACAACACAATGCAATGCAACACCTCAATTTAACACTTCCCGCCTCCCGTCATCAAAACACAATTATGCCTTTTGCAAGGTATTCATGGAATCCTGTAGAACAACCTTTTCCCTCCTCGTTGCACCTCAGAAGTAGATGAATGTATGTAAGAAAGCCCTGCTCAGATGGGGTATCATTTCCCCAGAGTAGATCTACATTGCAGCAATTTTTTTTCTGTAAAATGTGCTTTAGGCTTTGGCATTTGACCAAATTAGATGAAAAGCAGTTGTGACATCAAGACATCAAGTCAAAGTCAAGTCTTATTTTCATTGAGATTAAGACAATTTAAATCCATCCAAGTGTTGATGTTATCAACACAGTTCAACAGAAGTTATAAAGATTCCTTTCTGTTTGGTAAATTGTTTTATAGATCATCCACAAAGCAATGAAAGGCAAAGCTATATTTCTCACCAAAGATTTACCCCAAAGGTAACATATATACGACAAGAGAAGGATTGCTGCAGCACTTGAATAGCACTACATCCTTCATTGAGTGCATAACCACATTTTACATGATGAAACACTAAATCTGAGTGTCTCGGGAGACTATGTACTGTACCGCATGCCTCCTTGAACGTTTCACCAATTCCCCCTGATGCTCTTTGCGGCGAGGCTAAAGTGCAGCTGCAGTTCAGCGAGAACACACGAAAATAAATAAAAGGACTTCAGCAACAGCTGAATCTCCACCAATAAACATCACACTGTGCACTAGGGCTTTGACTTTTGCCCAAAAATCATATTCGAAGTTCGTTTGTTTATTAATATTAATATTCAAATATATTCTAATATTTATTAATAATATTTTGACCATTACATGCCTTCAGTAAGACCTATATGGTATAGTACTTAAGTGGTATATGTTTTGTCCACCAGAGGGCAGTGTATCAGTCAACGTCAATAGGCAGGCAACGATGTTTTCAGAACCTTTATTTATTTAAGGTCAGACGTAAACTGTGTATGCATTCGGTTTCATCGAAATAAAGATAAATAAGTAGGGGTGTGACGATACACTCGGCTCACGAGACGAGACGAGACACGATATTGGGTTCACGAGAACGAGACGAGACGAGATTTTAAGAAAACTACAATGACAAAATATATGACTGGACCAACAGACTTTAATTTAACAGAGTTGCACATGCATTTTGAAATATTTTATTATAACTCTTTACATGCATGATGTAAGCATGATCTTTTAATAAACTTCTTCTTTCACAAATTTAAACTAAAACTACAATTTATAAAAGTTAAAATAAAATAAAAAATATTTATTTTTCCCAAGTGTAAATATGTGCAAAACCAAATCAAAGTTCTACTTTGTCAATACAGAGTGCAAATAGTGCAAACGGAGCCTGACCAAGTATGTCATGAACAACATGCTGCAACTACAGCATCTTCAGCATCTCTGACATCGCAGCTGTCAAGTGTATCAATGCTTCGGGAGTTGTGTCTTATCTCTGGGCTGGTCAGAGCTGCTGCTATGGCAGCTTGCTGCTCAAGGTAACGAGCCAGCATATCCAACGTGCCCGTCATTAACTTGTGTGATGGCAATTGCAGTTTCTGCTTGGACATTTTCACCGCGGTAGCCGCTGAACTACGATGAAAAAAAGCAGTCACACGTCTCACCCGCCCGAGCAAACGAGCGACGCGGGGAACACCGAGGCCAGCTTGGGTTGCAAGATTTATAGTGTGCGCGAAATATCGTCCACTTTAATCTAGACGAGATCTCGTGGTACGAGATCTCGTCACACCCCTATAAATAAGCCATCAAAAATAAAGTCAAATAAGGCAGTCAGGCTAAACTGAAAAGACAAAATAAAGGTAGGCCTAAAAACAAAACCCCATCCTACCAGCCGTTAATGGCCCATTAACAAATTGTTTCGCTCACATAAAGATCTGGCTGGCTGCAGTTTATTTGGCTATAGACTTTTTTAAGTTATTCGCCAAAAATACCAGGTGACTCACATGTTCAGACATTAATTGGGCCGTCAGTGGCGACTGTTCGGCGGTGTTTGTTTGCCTATTTACGGGCAGTATTCTGGGCGGCGCGTCTTGGAGTTTACGGTTCTCGGGACGGAGTGCGAGTGCGGGCTCATTGGGGGCTGTTGTCGATGTTGACGCGGCCATTGTTCTGCAAAAATGGCGCAAACCAGGACGCTAATGTCACCTATAGGAGCCCAGATGACCAATGATAGCCTTGCTAATGAGCTCGCGATTCACACAACTTCACCAGGCGTGAAAAAGCCTCGGAATCTGAATTGAAAACAACGTTCAAGCAAAGACATTTACAAAAAATAATGCCCATAACAGGTTCGAATATTAAGGACTGCCTAATATTCATATTTTTTTTTTTTTTTTTGATATTCGAATTATATTCGAATAACGAAAGTTCAGAGTCAAAGCCCTACTGTGCACTGAGATTATTTACACCTACACTCGGTTTTACCATGAATAATCAAGTATTGTTCATTAATGTTGACATATAGGAAGCTAAGGACGGAAGCATGAAGCGTCCTATCTGTAAAGTGGTGGATGCTCTGCTGACTATATGCATATAAAGGTTTGGGTTTGGTTAGAATACACTTAGTTAGGGCTGTCAGGGTCTTGTTGTGCCAACTCACTGCACCTTAAATCCGATGCTGAAGTGCCTTGAACTTGCATTCTCTCTACTGGCCAGCAGGGTTGCAAAAAGGAGTCCGATTGTATTTATGTTGATTTATTATCTCAGAAAAATTGGAAACATGAGTTCATGGTCTCTAGTTTTATGTCTTCTTCAATACAGCATGAAACATTCCAACATGTTGACGGTCAAAATGAAAGATGGTGATACCGACAGCCAAAATGCCAAACATGAGTCCTAAGAAGCGTAGTCCACAAACCAACAGATGACGTCAGGTTGACTGTCCATCTCTTATATACAGCCAATGATTAACCCACCTACAAGGCAGGCTAAGCAGGTATACATTCATTTTTCAGGGGGCATAAATGTTGAAAGAGTGCCATATAAAATACAAAAGACATCCTGCTGAAAAATCATATTTATAAACAAGAAAATAGCTTCTTAGAAAGCCTTCTCACAAAAGGCAAAGCACTCTCATGCTGAGCGAAAAGCACTTCTTAGAAAGTTTTCCACCACAGAGAGGAGGAGGAAACGAGGGTGAGAGGCACTTCTTGACTCGTCTGTGTTTGAAAGCTGAACCTGCAGCTATGAAAATCTCAAAGATGTTCCCTGTGTGTGTGTGTGTGTGTGTGTGTGTGTGTGTGTGTGTGTGTGTGTGTGTGTGTGTGTGTGTGTGTGTGAGAGAGAGAGAGAGAGAGAGAGAGAGAGAGAGAGAGAGAGAGAGAGAGAGAGAGAGAGAGAGAGAGAGAGGGAGAGAGAGTGCATTGATTGGCTGTGATGAAATCAGAGCTGAGCTTTGGGTCAGCAATCGATCAAACAAGTCCACTATGCTTTTTCTCCTCAAAAAGGAACGAAAAAGCTGTTTGTTTGAGAAAAATTACGAGGTTTTTTCTTTTTAAAGCCTGACAGATCGAGGTAACTGAAAAGGGAAGAAGCAAACACACACACACACACACACACACACACACACACACACACACACACACACACACACAAATGGGACATACATGCAAAGTATAAACACACAGAAAAACACAGGAACACACACTCACATAGTACAGACACACGGATGGAAATGAAAACAGAGCATTCACACACAAATGCATGCTGACATACTTACAGAGAACCACACACACACACACACACAGACACACACTCACATAGGTTTTGACAGGATCGCGCCCACACAGCCAAAACACAGATATGCAGATAGGCAAGCTGCAAACAGAGACAAGGAGTTGTGGAAATGAGGTTTCCAATGAGAGGAAGAAGAAGAGAAAAAGAGAGAGAGAGAGAGAGAGAGAGAGAGAGAGAGAGAGAGAGAGAGAGAGAGAGAGAGAGCAGATGGGGGAGAGTGGTGGGGATGATGACGGGGGGGTACAAAGTTTGGGAAAACAAAAGAATGACAGAGAAAATAAAGGGGGAGCGAGAGATGTGCTAGATGAGTGATAAAAAGATGAAAGGGACTTCCTCTGAAACATTCAGCCACCATAAATCAAACACTCCATCCAATTATAGCACATCTCTGCTTACACACACACAAACACACACACACACACACACACGCACAGTTCCAATCCAGTTTATTATTTAAAAAAAAAAGAAAAACACACCAACTTGTGTTTCCTACGCATATATTCAACCTACATCCCCGTTCAGAAACACATCCAACAGCTGATGTAACGCACGGTGGAGAAGAAAGGAGTCACACTGGATCCAGTGTGTGTGGGTTGGTGTGTATGGATCCCCCGGTGAGCTCAGTGAACAAGACAATGCCCTTCCCTCTCAGCCATTTTTCATTTAAGTGCTTTTGTCAGGAATTTTGATCAGACATATCTGGTTGTTCATTAAGTCGCACTTAAACAGAAGACCGGAGGCTAAGTATAGGAGCGAGATTTGACCTCAGCGAACAAATCCTCGAGACATTCAGTCACATATTGCTATACTTAAATGTACCGTGCACTCCGGTAACCTTTGTGCAGAATCAGAGTCCTTAGGGGTTAAGTGCTGGTCACTGTAAAGGTATCTTGCATTTATCCCACATCTGTCCTCCATTAGTGCGCCACACAAGACGGTTTTACACATTCGGCTGCAGAAGCAAGTTCTGACATCCAAGAAGGAGAAAACCTCCGAGGGATGAGGCCAAAGACGTCAAGTAAGCAGCATCAAAGAGTGGGATATCTGCTGGAAAAGTGTGCGTAAGGATAAATGACTTCAAAGTCCGTCCCACCTGAAGAAGCGACGCGGATGAGTTTCATTCGAAGCGGAAGTCTTGGTTAAAACGACATCTCAGAGCTCATTACTGCATTTCAACAACGCTCACAGAGAGAAGAAGCATTGATGATTGTCTTTTTAGGGGCTGCATCCTGTTTGGCAACTTCGCTCCCTCTCCACCCTCATCCTGCTGCCTCTGTCAAAAGGCACTCAGCCCTGTCTGACTCATCTGTGATGCTGCTCCACTATGCCAGCTGAGACATCCATCCAAACAGACACACTGACAAACAGAGGCACGCCAGGCGAGGAGCGGCAAACAGGCAAAGAAAAGCTGGAAGTAGACGTGCGGATAAACCCACTCGCACGCACAAGTGCCTGCACATGAATATGTACTGTATGGATCCAGGATATTATATATGAATAGAATTGAGCTAGACATGCAGGCACACAAACACAACGTTTTAAGACTATATGCACACTAAAAGGGTGAGAGGTCAAAGAGAGAGAGACAGATTGATTCTTGGATATTTAAGAAATTCATCTCAATTCTGGTTCTAGTGTTTTCCTTATTTTAATAAAAATCTGCCTCATTAATGCAACAAATGTGGTGACACAGGATGAGGTTTGACTTTAGAAATGTGCATGCATTAATGTAATGTGCCATGATGACTCAGGCCTGGGTTCCTTTATGCAAACACTTCCTCCCAAAGCTCAACCGAGTCATTTACGACGAAACACACAAAAAAGTAGTTTCTCACGCAATGATCCATTTTCCAGACCAGTGGAAAGAAAAAATCCATGATAATCATTCACGTTGTTTATTTGAATAGACTTTCTCTACTTGCGTCTGTAAAAGTTTAAAAATGTTCTATTTGCATATTTAATCATTTCTGAAAAATGTAATACCAAAACATGATTATCTTAAGGAGGAGCTTCATGGTGATATCTTAAATGATTTCCCATCAGTTCCCTTCCCAGTTTCCTATTTATATTCTGTACATTTTCACAGAGAAGTTTGTTCATATATCATCCATGCTGGTTTATAGAACATTTTATTCTTAAAAATATGGCAGAATAGATTTTTTTTGTTCTGCCTGTTGACAGTATTTCCTGATTTATGGAGTGATAAAAAGAGATTCCCTCCGTAAAAAAACTTTTGACTCCAAACGTGTCAACAGAATGAAACAAGCATTTCAAAGCTGACTATACAAATGTTGAGATGGCTGTTCTGGGAATGTATGCAAATTAGAACATTTTTGATAAGAATGTGTCATTTGCATATTTAAAACATACAATTTCAGAAAATAATTGCCTTCATGTAAGTAATCAACTCGTTTCATGGTGATATCTGGGAGTTGAAAATGTTTACCCTATTCCCCTGGGATGTCTCCCCCCTTAAGCATTCAGAAATGCAAAACTGTTACAGAATGCCTGTCAAACCCTACAAAGATAATAAACATAATAAACTGAACATAGAAATGAATAAAGACGGATACAAGGGCAGGGCAGAAGAAGATACGGGGCCGGATGTTTACAGGCATTCTGTGTTGGTTGCATGTGAGCCATCAGTCACAGAGAGTTAATTTTTGTGCCACAGAACTGAGAGTTTAATGAGCTTGCATTGCCAAACCACAGTCTGTAGGAGGTTTGTTGGCTTGGCAACAAATTGCACTTCGCTGGAAATAAAAATGGATCAGTGAAGCCCCATAGACCCTTGTTTTTGAACAATTTCTAGTTCTGAATAAGCCAACGCTGCAAGGATGGATGCATCGGTGAATGCAGAAGAGGCGAGACTACAGTCCAGGAAACATGGATTGTATTCAAATACCTACAATGCTTCAAATCCCATTTCTACTTTATTCTATTTTGGGGTTCCTTTCATAAAAAGTTCATCACCTTGAGGTGTCCTTGTAACTTCTAGCTAGAGAGCTGTGTTGTAAAGGTCACAATAGCGCAAGTGACCCCACGGCACAATGGGAAACGAGTGTTATCAGCAAGTGTGTGTGTGTGTGTGTGTGTGTGTGTGTGTGTGTGTGTGTGTGTGTGAGAGAGAGAGTGTGTGTGTGTCTACCACTCAGGGACAGTTTTCTTTTTTCACCCCCCTCCACCACCATCACCAGCCCTTCCCAACTCTCTCAGTGCCCCCTCTGGAGTGGTGCTAACAGCAAAAACACTGTGAAGCTGGGGAGGAGGAGGGGCAGCGGGGGACAGCACAGAGAGGCAGACATTCTAGAAAACACCGGCACGTGCTGTACACTTTCCTGTCTGCTGTGACGATGATGCCTCGTTACCATTGCCACAGATTGCATTCATGTGCGATGTGTGTTTTTATGTTTTAATGCATGTAGATTTATTCAGCAAAAGAGACATAAAGAAGCCTTTCAGGTGCAGTTTATCATATCCTTATTTATAGGCGTGATGGTTATCTGAATATATCAGTAATGGCAAATAGGCATGGTTCAATTAATACAGTATCAATCATGAATGTATCCTTGTCACCCACTGTCAGAGTGTATGCTGGAGAATGTGAGTGTGTGACCCGGGAAGAATGTGTGACTCACTCAACGGTGAAGACCTTGGAGCCGACCTCTAAAAGTTGTTTAGTGTTTTCTTGAAGCAGAGAGAAGAAAAAGATGAAAATCAAAAGGGGAAAAGGAGAGAGATGCTTCCCCACCATATGAGAGCTCTGTCTGCACTGTATGGATACTAGTGTGTGTGGTTATGCATGCCTTGGGCTAGTGTTCGGATTGTTAGCGCATGTATGATTATATCATTCTTAGTGTGTGTGTGTGTGTGTGTGTGTGTGTGTGTGTGTGTGTGTGTGCTTGCAAGGTGCGTAGGGTGAATGCATGTCTGTCTGTTAATGAAAGACAACTGTGTGACATTGAAAGTGGGAGAAATAAAGTAAGACTGTGTGTGTGTGTGTGTGTGTGTGTGTGTGTGTGTGTGTGTGTGTGTGTGTGTGTGTGTGTGTGTGTGTGTGTGTGTGTGTGTGTGTGTGTTCTGTCCTCCCTAAGGCTAGGGGTACCAGATGCACTGAGCTTCATGATCACAGCTAAAAATATACATACATACCCATGCACACACACACACACACACACACACACACACCCCTGCAAACACAGCACACATTAACAACATGCCTCAATGATTAGCTCTCCATCTTCATCTCATAGTTGTCTTTTATAAACCGTCTCTTTCTCCAGAGTCTGTCTCACCATCTCCTCCACCTATCTGATCCCGTCTCTCCCCCACCGTCTGTCTTCCGCTCTCTATCTCTGTTTCGCGAAGAGATAAGTTGTTCAGTGTTTTCATTCACGTATCGGTCTCTCTCAGGATCTCATTCCCTTTTCGGCCGTAATCTCTCCCCAGCATCTCGCAGTTTGTCAGTCAGTGTCAGTGTTCTCTGCAGCTTTCTTCACTCACTGTTGAGCTGAACGATCGCTCTGATCTCATGAATCCGAACAAGTAGGACTTCAACAAATCATTTGTTTCTCTGCCAATTAACATCTAAATTACTTTTCATATAATTGACTCAACATAGTCCGTGTAAAAAGGCTGAACATAGTATCCCCGATGCAATAACCCAGAGGCCAAGATGATGTCATCAGTTTACTTTGTCCAACCAACAAGGATACTAATGAATATTTGGTATTTTTGCATGATACATTACTGAAATTACAAACGCATAAACATTTTAAACATGTTTATGGTCTCAATCTCTAGTTTCAAGTCTTCTTCAATCCAGCATGATGTTCATTTAGTGAATGATGGTCCATTTAGAGTCAAACAGACCAGAAAGCAGGTATGCTTTAGGGCGGGGCTACCTTGTGATTGACATGTTGCTACCACAGCCTCGCTACTATGGCTACCACGCCACCAATGCAATTAGCTACTGAGATTACATTTAGCTGTAAAGTTTACCTCGGATGATGGAAGCTAACGTTGTTAACAGCTTTGCACCAGAAGGCAGATGGAGCCAGACGCAGTTGGTTTGCCGCTCTGCCGTTTGTGTTGATCAGATTTACCCGTCGCTCCTCCACGGTCCAAAGTGGTGGAGGTGTTGTATGTTGTATTCATCACATCTTCCAGTTCAGGTAAGGAAGATTTCATTTTGAAATCTGATACTTCAGGGTGGTATTTTCCTGGGATTATCCTCCCATTCGCCCAGTCAGTTTTTGGCTGGCCTTCCACACTGTGCTTTGTCAACTCTCTAAATACCACTGAGAGTAAACAACAGAATACTAGAATTTAAGGTGGAAAACAGCTTCAAATGTTTATCTGGTGTGTACAATTCACTCAGCTGATAGCTTTTAACAGGGCACGTTTCAAGTATGCATGCTGAGTCAACAACATTTCCCCTTCAACACTGTTTTGGGCAGGTGCCACCGCAGTGTCAAGGGCTCAGCGTTGCCCACGACAACAGTGATTAGTGGCTTGAAATCAAACAGCCCCATCTGTGTGTTTTCTCCCGCACAATGGGCTCTACCGGCTAAACAACCCGAGCTGAGCACCCGACGCCTTACGTCAACCTTCGCAATGTTTTCCAAGCATTCACGAGGTTTAGAGGGAGAGCCGGAGCACCGACAGCAGGCGAGTGTGCCGGGGAACACACAGGCACACACTTCTTTGTAACCACGGCTGTTGCTTGAGGGCAAATTATGGGAGAGGGGGAGAATAAAAGGATAAGAGATGAGAAAAAGAAGAGAGATGAAAGGAAGGCAGGGGACAGGAGAGGACGAGAAAAGAGGAAATGAGACTAAATGAAATAGGGGGTACTGAAGGGGAGGAGAGATGAAAGGAAATGAGAAAAGTGGAGGTGAAGACAGAAGGCAACAAGAGAGAGACGAGAGGGAAAAAGCAACAGAGGAAAGGAAGAGACGAGAAGGCCAGCTTTTAAAACGCAGCAGGAGACCCAGCAGGTAGAAACTACCTGCAATGTTGTCTTAATCACCTCTTAGACTCCCCCACTTGTTAGCATGCTGCAACTTGGACTGAAAGAAAAGGGCATTAAGCTAAGATGAGGGAGAGGAAAAGAGAGATTTTAACAAAACAAGAAGAGGAAAACGAGGCGAAGATGCAAAGCAGAGACGTGGGAGGAGATGGAACAATAGAGAAGAGGACCCTCTGTGTTTTGCACAAGCAACTGCCTATTAGATAAGCAATTAGCTCACAGCCAATTAGGCTGCTGTGTAATTTCCACTGTAAATATGGGATTGTGTTCTGAACATGAGCGTTACACAGATGAACAGCTAGAAAAAAATAATCACGTAATCAAATAAATCAGTTTGTAAAAGTACATTTAAGTCAGACTACATTAACCTACTTAAAGGAAAAGTTCAGACATTTTGAGAAATACAAGATTGACACCACTCTCATCTGTAAGCTAAATATGAAGTTACACAGCCAGTTTGCTTAGCTTAGCATAAAGACTGGAGACAGGGGACGTCGTTAGCCTGCCTCCGTCCAAAAGGTATAAGAGTGTAAGACAATAGGTTGTGATAAATGAGTGGGTTATGTGCTGGAAAAGTCACTTTTCAGTGCAGTGACTTCCATCACTGTGTGAGGTTGCCAGGCAACCAGCAGATGCCACTACGTCTGGCCCAAAAAATAATCCAGCACATAATCTCTCTCCCCCCCCCCCCCCCCCCCAAAAAAAACCCACAATATACACAGAATAATCAAAAAAGAAATAATGCATTCAATATGCTTCAGAGGGGATACAGAAATCAGTGGCATCAATCCTCTCATCCAATTCCTTACAAGAAGGTGAATAAGGGCATTTCCTAAATGCAAACCAATTCCTTGAAAATGTTTATTTTCATACGGTGCTGTAGTTAGCGAGGGCAGTTGTGCGGTTGTGTTTGTGTGTTTGTTGGTGTGTGTCTGCTGGTAAGGACATGCAGTCCTACGGGACCCTCCAACAGAGCGACTCGGTTCCAGTGCTGCTCCAAATAATACCAACACACTGTGAAGCTTCACACCAACATGCACAAACACAGAGGCGACGAGGTGTAGAAGGAAGCTCAGGAAGCAGCTCAGTTGATGGCAAATCCTTAAAATCCATCAGTGTTTTGGCTCTTGAGGTTGTGTGTGTGTGTGTGTGTGTGTGTGTGTGTGTGTGTGTGTGTGTGTGTGTGTGTGTGTGTGTGTGTGTGTGTGTGTGTGTTGTTCCGTTGCAGTTTGCTGAGCTCAACATGCACATCTTGTATCTGGGGATTCAGCGTGCGTGTCGTGTGTTTTTCAGTAATTGCATTATTTTCATACTGTTGCTCTGGCGATAGCAAGGGTCTTGGTAAATAAACAATTATATAAAACTAACATATAATTAAAAAACATGTATCTCCACAATGAGCATTGTTTTATCTCAATATTACAGAAGTATGTTTCCCAGAAGATGCAGAGAATCTCAGCAAACATTGAAATCCAAAGCCTTAATCCAGCGTTTATTAGCACAGTTGGGTACACTTGGCAGCTTTACCACCTGCCTCTTCAAAAACAATTTATCATGCACGGTGAAACAGACTAACTCGGGAAAATTGGAGTCTCAGTGATCCATGCTAAAGAGTGCTGGCGTATTTGTTTAAAGGTGTTTTTTTGCCTTTATTTAGATGGACAGTGTTAGAATGAAAGGGGGGCCGCCAGTGGGATTCAAACCCGGGGCCGCTGCAGTGGGGGCCCAGCCTCGGCATGGGGCGCCAACTCCACTGACCGAGCTAGTCCCAGTGCTCCTTGACGGAAAGCCAATCACATTTTGTGTTATTGCAGGAAA
Organism: Eutrigla gurnardus; assembly: GCF_963514095.1. Classification (NCBI taxonomy): domain Eukaryota; kingdom Metazoa; phylum Chordata; class Actinopteri; order Perciformes; family Triglidae; genus Eutrigla; species Eutrigla gurnardus. The sequence continues at coordinate 22,903,482 of NC_139936.1, forward strand.
TAAGCTTTGTGGCATTCTAACATATTTAGTGTCATTTCACTTCTTGCTAGAAAACGTCTTTTTAAAGACAAAAGCTTCTAAATTCTTTTAGATGTGTGAAGCACTTTTCTAGTCTTCCAGCCACTCAAAGCTCTTTACATGTCAGCATTCACCCAATCACACACACATTCATACCGGTACTACCATGACGGCAGATTGCTGCCATCCAAGGTGCCACCTATCAGGATCTAACGACCACGTTCAGGAAGGTTCTCACACAGATGGCACAGCCTCTGGAGGCAATTTGGGTTTCAGCATCGTATATGTGACAGTGTCTTCCGAAGGCACTGTTTGATGCTATTTTCTATCACAGCTGATAAAAGGTGAGCAGAGAGGAATTCAGCATTCCCCTTAATTTCCAATTAACTTCTATAGATGCAGCAGTGACCTGTGACCCCTCCTCAGTTAGCCACCACTCAATCAGGCTGACAGCACACATGACACAACGCAGGGAGAAGAGGGGAATACAGAAACGTCTTTCTTCAAAGTTTGGGATACAGCTTTTGCATGTTTGTATTTTCCTGCGAGCGGAACTTGAGACTGATCTGCCAGTAGAGAGATAACGTGACTATCAGTGAATCATCTTGATACGTGTGAATATGAGACGGAATCTCGCCCTAAGCTTCTTCTGCGGTGTCATGTCATTTTACAGTCCCTCACATAGAGACCCTCGCCAGTAATCCTAGAAGTGATGCCATCGGGCGACAAGGTGTCAACAGCTCTCAAAATTACTATGTTACTATGGGGTTACTATGGCGGAGCATCACAGTTGATGTTCATTAAATTGTGGTTAGCCAAAACCCTAAATGTAGTCTCGTGTTCACGGTACCGTTTGCTCCAAATAGATTCAAAATCCGCAACCACCTCATGTCTCAAATACCTCGTACCCTTACTGCCTTGTTGAGCACACTCCCTCATCGTTCATATATCATACAGAAATAAAACACAGCCAATCTACATCTTTTCCCAGGACATTGTTTTGATAACGTGGAGCATATATCAAGTATATTTCACCTACACAAAACTGCCAGACTTGTCCACATGCATTTAAAATGACTTAATATCTTCTTTCAGAGCTGCAACAAATCCTGATCCTCTTCCTTATTACTATATACGAGCTGCTGTACCTGCTGTCACATAGTGTATGGTAAAGCATAAAGCAATGCGATAAATTATTCACATGTTCTGAACCAAAATGTCAATCTCCGAAATTGAGAGACACCCATTGACTCATCCTGCAGCTCCTTCTTTCCATGGAAAATAACGGAGCAACGCCCAACACGCATAGTCTGAACAGGCAGGAAACAGCTGGCATGAACAACCTATAATAAAGCTCATAACACATTCATCCAAATGTATAGACTGGATACGTCATAATGGGCCCAAAAAGACCTGTGCAATTTGGAAAGTCACTCAAATGCAGCCAACAAATAGACTGTAGCTCCATTTGGCCTGAATTTGGGAGAAATGTTAGTGTGTGGCTGTTTGAGTGACGGATTGACCATCTTTATTCCCGTGAGCAATGCAGAACATTCACAACATTTTTTTTTAAAACCACTGGTCCCAATCAAAGTCCTACCAGAGCAGCCCTTGGAATGTCTCACAGCTTAATAAACGAATAAATCTGAAAGCACCAACACCATAATTGTTGTAGTATTTAAATGTGGGGTTTCTACAACGGCTACATCTGCCGATGACAAATAACCAGGGGCCTGAAGGAGCATCAAACACAAATCTGAGGGAGACATTTCTCCACCAGATACCGATGTCCCGGCTCATGTTGCATATGCAGCACATGCCAGGTTGGATCCTGCTGCCTGGCTGTGTGAGTCAGGGGGATGATTCATTGACACAGTGACAGCTTCGGGAGCATGTTAAGTTAGAAACCAGCAGACTGTTAGACATTGTCTCTCTGTGTGTGACTGTAGTAATGCGATTGGGCGTGTGAAGAAGTGTGCACGGCTCGTACTAGTGTGCAAAAAAAAAAAATGTGTGTGTAGCAGTGTGTGTATTCTACGAGGCAGCTGTGTGCACACGCACGTGTGTTTATGTGTGGCTAAATCTGTCTACTGGTCCTCCCCACAGCTTGTGAAGAGGATGAAAAAGATTTAATACCACTGCCAAGGTGATGCCCTACAGTGCTGCTTGTCTAACACACACACACACTTGTGCACACACACAACTTGCGCACACACACTCACACAGGGGATTAGTTCACCTCCTCCAGTGGCAAAGTACAACAGCCCACTGGCATGTCCAGCAGCTCTCCTGGACTCTAGAAAGCACCCCCCTCCACACACACACACACACACATACACACACGCACACACACTCTGTCTCTTTCTGTCCACATATTTAATCATTGCATCTACAACACTGTAATAGAGAGATGAAGAGGAGATGTTGCCGGGTGATTCCTCTCAACAGCTGTAAGAATCTGATTCAGGAGCGCAATCATCTTGTGTCTCTCTTCTCCTACAAACAAATATGGGCCAATTCACCGTTTTACTAGGAAGAGATTTTCTCTATTGACCTGTATATTTAATTACTCTTTGAATTGCGGGAGCAAGAACCTCCATGATCCCTAAAGTTGCCAGAGGCCTAATGCAACGGCCAGCAGGTTGCATTAGAGCAATGATGCCACTTCAGAACATATTTCCACATATTCAACATTCCAACCATGTGTTTCTGCAGTGTTTAAGACCGACAGGTAGCGTCATTAGCTAGCAGGTGACCAGACAGGCCTGTGGTTCTCTCCACTGTCTGGACTTTTAAGTTCCTTTCACAAAGCTCTCTCCGCTTCCCTGCCGGGGGGATGAGCGACTCACCTGTGAGGAAATCCTTTAATCTTGACCCACGGTGGAGCGACGACCCACAGACACGGACTGGCTATCTGTGTAACTGCCAACTTATGCATGTGTTTCGGTGCGTGAGCGAGAGAGATACCCATTTAAGCCAGGAAACTGAATTTCATTTTGGATTCAGGGAAAGTGGCTCACAAACGCAATCCAGCCGCTTCTCTGCGCATCATTTTAAACATTTCCAACAGTGTATCAATATTCAATTCACACACAGACAGAAGACACACATGCATAAAACATCACCAGGAAAACACACACACACACACCAGGCCCCAATCGAACTTGAATGCATCAACACACACAGCAAAGCAACAGGCCTACAGCAGAGCGAGAGGACAAACCAGTGGAACGGAAGGAGGCTGGGAGGACCAAAGATTGAAAGAACGGGTTTCTGTTCTGCGGGCTGCCAGCACAGATGAACACGCTTTCTCTCCTTCTGCTGTCTTTCCTTTCTGTCCTCTCCCTCAGTTTCATCCTTTTTCTTTTCTTTGGTCTCTGCTTCTCATTGATCCCTAATCATTGTCTTCCCATCTTGCACATCTTTTTTTCTTGAGTTTCATCTACTTTCACCTTTTCTCATTTCCCTCTTCCCTTATTTCTATTCTGTCCCTCGGTCTTTCCTTCCTTTGACTCCCTTTTCTTTTTAATTACTATCCCAAACGCATCTTCCTCTCTAATGTCTCCTATCCCTTCTTTCCCCCACTCAATTATGTTGCTTCCAGCTCCCTTTCCCTTCTCTATACGCCATCCATCCTTTCCTTTTTACCCCCTTTTCTCAGTCCTCCTCCTGTCTTCCTCCCTTCTCATATATTTTTTTCTGTGCAAAAAGAAATAGAAACCTACTAAAATGTTATTTATAAATACTAATTTACATACATAGTGTGTGTTTCAATATAACTCAGTCACCTCAAACGCCAGAATGCTGTCTGATAACAGCCAAGAAACCTGCCAAATCACATAACCTACTTTGGACTCTCTCTCTCTCTCGCTCTCTCTCACTCTCTCTCGCTCTCTCTCTGTCTCATGATGTGTGTGTGTGTGTGTGTGTGTGTGTGTGTGTCTCTGTGTGTACTAGGTGAATGATAAATTAGGCTGACTTTGGTCTGCCATCTTTTAACCACAATTAGAAAGCTTTTCTGACAGACTGTCAGACTCAAGGCTAGAGAACACACACACACACACACACACACACACACACACGTCTGGAGGCACCCAGCAGCTTACATGGAAGAATGACGTATGAGCACCCACCGTTTCAAAAGCACCACACACACACACACACACACACACACACACACACACACAGTGATACATGGCCATCATTACCCACGCCCCTCCCTTGACAGCTGTTCCCTCAGCAGCACGCCTTGCGATGGTACTCCACGCACACACACACACACACACACACACACACACACACACACACACACACTATGTCACAATCAGAGAGTACAACATGTGAATCACGAGAGGTCAAAAGTACACGCACACAAACACATATACACACACACACATACTGTATAAATCTCCAAAAATGTCTGTCCAGCACAAAAATGGGGTCTGCAGTGAGAGCTTCCTGTCCCGCAGCCATCTTCATCTCCAACTCCGGTGTGAAATACTCAGGCAGCATCTCACCTTGCATTAGCTTCACAACTTTCATCACTTAACTTGCAAATGCAATGCAGTGAAAACGGGGTGACATGCAAGTGAATTGATGACACCGCATGATGCACCAGCCGGGCGAAGTTCACAGCCGTTGTGATGAGGAGTTTGAGGGTCATGATTCCTGTTTATTAAAAGGACTGTTTATGTTGATGAAGAGGAGAGTGCTTCATCAATAGAAGACTTATTTGAGTGACATGATTTTGGATGTGCCAAACTCACCACAATCCATTTCAATACATCCATTAAAACTGAGCACAATTGTTTATTTTAATTTTAATTTCTATTTAATAAACTGAATTATAACTGAAATAATAACTTTCTGTTTCTGTTCAACAATGTACCGCCCACACTAATAATTATGCCTGGTTAAATAAAGTGGTATGTTTGCCCTCCAGCAGATACTATGTGTCCACTGAATTAATATTGATAGGGAAACATAATATTTAACGTCTACATTCTCACACACAAACTGATATTTATTAAAAGTATTATGTAATGGATTTCTACTGGCACCAATCTCTTCCTATGCACAGAAACAGAATGCAACCTGGGAGGAAAAAAAAGTGTTTTCTTGTCTGGTAATAAATTTCAACCACTAAGTGCTCTTTTATTTTTCCACATTAAATTGGAGAGGGAGTGAAAAAGAGAGGTTGAGTACAAAGTGATACTGCCAAACTGGAACAATCAGAAGAGCTGCTCTGCCAAGTAAACGACAGAAGGGTAGAAAGAAAAAGTACTTGTCCTCACTTTCACCCTGGCTAATATCGCTCGCACAATTCGTGAGTGTATCTCTAGATTTTTTCCTCTCACTTAATTCCATTCTCGCTTCCTTCCGTTCCTCGCTTTCCTTCTCCCCCTTTGCTCTCTCCTCACATTATCCCCTTCTTCATCTTCCCCCGTCTAAGTCGCTTCCTCCTGCGGTGTCAGAAGCTTTAGGCAAATAGTGTACAAATCATTGAGTTTCTACAAAAGCACCAGAACTGACATATTTAATAGTCTTGCAGTTTTCTGCCCCACAGAGATGTCCATGCTGTGTGTTTGCTCATCTGCAAAAGTCCACTTCAATATATCAGGACGAACTAAACAATACGGCTTCAAGAAGAGCTCATGGGGGTGTAGCGAAAATCTCCATAACAAGAAAGTAATTCAAGTCATGAGTCTGTACTCAATAACAGCAAAATATAGAACGTTTAACAAATTCCATGCCATCCCCAACGCTAATCCGCATTAAATTAGCTTCAGTATGTTTACGATCATAATTGCTCTTTTGCATTCAAACCCTGTATACACTGCATTACAGCGACTTTGACAACACAACGGAGAGGAATTACAGAGCGAATTATTGTTTCTGAAACAAAGTGAAATAAAATTCATTAAAAAGACTATAAAGGAAATGAAAACCTATAAATGACTCAATTTCCATCTGTTACATAAATTTAATGTTGATATGAACCATTTCTCCTTACAGTTGATGTGGCTTCATCTTTCTGGAGGCTTCTGGGTGTCATAAATAAACATTACTAATCTGTTCCCCCCTGAACTCCTGTACAGCACAGTGGAATCATTTACAACATTGCACTAAAGTGTGTCACGACCGCTGTCTGAGGTGCTGAACCTGGGACCAGCAGGGATGCGGGAGCTGTCCATGGTGCTCACCGTTGTTCACACTGCTGGATCCCTGCTGGTGCAGCCTGACGGCCAACAGACAAGTCCAGTTAATTTCCCTGCCGTGGTCCCCACCTGTTACTGTGACTGAGTGTCGACACCACCTTGTTAATTAACGTCACCTCAGCCAGGCCTGTTGGTTTACTATTATACTATCACAGTGTGTGAATGTGCAGCTTAAAGTTATGATACTTTAACTTAGCTCACCTTTGCCCTGTTGTCAGTAGAATTTATTTTCATTTTCAATCTAATTCTAATTCTATTTCTTCAGGGTTTCTTTTTATGGAGCTTGTGACAGAAATCATTTAATAGCTGGCAATCCTGTGCACTTTTCAGAATAGAGTGTGTTATGAAGACATGTTGAACCATATTAATGTTATTGTTATGTTGGTTATCATGCATCTTGACAGATAGATATGCTGGACCCAGCTCAGGAGCTACTGGGATATATTCTAGGACCATGTGTGCAACCATGTCAACAATCACTCATACAGACACATACATGTAACACAACAGTGAGATTTCCCTTTTCTCTCTCCATTCTCATCCCATCCTTTCCTCCCTCCCTCCTCTGTTCCACCTCTTTCTCATCCTCTCCATCTTATCCTCCCACATGTGTTCCCCTTTTTATGTGTCTCATTCTCCATTTCTCACCGTCTTCACTCTCCCACTCTCACATCATGATGTCTGTACAGTCGGCAGCTTCATCTCCCTCTTTCCTCGTAGGTACAAAGACGTTTTAATCCTCAAACATGGCCAACAAATACAGGAACTTCCGATCGATGATCTTTCTTCCCCTCTCCTCTTCTCTCATGTCTTGCTTTATTCTGTCCCTGATTTTTATTTATTCAAGGCTGTACTTTTTTTCCCTCTTTTCACTTAAAAAAATCCAAATATCTTTTTTCCTCCTCCCCGCTCGCCTCCTTCCCCTGCAGCTTTTCTTCTCTACCTCTCTAGGCATGCCTATTGTCGATTTTTTAACTGTTTCCAACTCGAGTTCGACAAATTGCGGCTGACAGTTGGCACTATTTTTGCACATCTTTAGAACTTCAACATTTATATTCATAATTCCCACAATTATATCTTGTTTCACCTAGAATTGTACTGTCTGCAGATAGGAAAAGTGCCTAGCAGCATTATTGTCACTACCTGCATAAACATAGTCCAAACAAAATGTTGCAATACATGTGTAACCTGCTGTCTCTGTGCAGATCCCTTTCCTACACATCCCGGTCTCTGCCATACGACAGTCCACATGGTGATTTTGTTGGTTTGGTTTCTTTTGCAGAGAAGAAAATACCAGGCCCTGGGTTCTGTATGTAGACTTGGTAAAAAAAACGAAAGAAAAAGATCTTGCACTAACAGGCCAACATGAACATGGCAAATTGATATAGTGCGCCAATTGGGATACCAACTACAACACATAAATCATTTAAAGTTAAAGGTCAGCTTACATATTGAATGGATCAAGCAATAATACTAAACAAAAAGGCTTCAAGCCTGAATGTAGGAAGCTGACTGAGAAATCTCCCTGAACAATTACCATTGATGAATCCTTCAGCAGAACAATTAACCCCCAGTTGCTCCACTGGAGCTGCACTCTTGTGAGCATTCAGAGGCTGTGGTTGTACTGGCCAAGTCCCAGGTGTGGACATGCGTAATTGGATAAATGAACTGCGGCGTGCAGCTGAAAATGCTCATTCAACCATTGCGGGATGAATAAAGAATGAACTCTCATTTAATAGCTTGTTAACTTGTGTTTAACTCGTGTCAACTTGTCGTAAATAATGAAGAAGTGAAATTAATTTTGCAGTTGGGAGTCCATCGGCCAGCCTACTGGGGGAAACCCAACATTGTCTGTTTTTCTTCCTCACGCGCAAAGTAAACACAAAACGCCCATAAAACAGATGAAACAAAAAAAGACAGCAACACGGACACACATTGTCTCACTCCATCTTCATCTGACTCAATGTCACACACACACACGCACACACACACACTGAAAGAAAAGCAGCGTTGAGGAGTGATGGATGAGGAGAGGAGCTGTGTGGGTGTGGCTGAAATGGAACTAATGACGGAAAGACAAGCGAGTGAGAAAACAAGAAAACACGTGGGAGACAAGAGAGAGCAGCAGAGATGTGGAGATGCAAAGAAGTAAAGACAAGGAGAGGCAGAGATGAACAGAAACAGGACGACGGAGAAGGAAAGATGACAGCAATACATAAGAAATGGATGCAGCCTCTGATGTTTGTTGAGCCTGAAGCCAATTTCCCTAACTACAGCTGAGTTATTGGAGCCATTCTGCTGTATAGCTGCTACATCGGTAGTTTTAAGTGCTGTTTATCATTTCAAAATAATTCAAGTGTTGCTTGAAGTCCAGTTAAATTAATCTATTACTTCATGTGTCTTGACCCAAGCAGGCATTGTTCCATGTATACAATATTTAATAGGTAGTTTGCATCTTGAAATTACAACTGATATCTTTGAATTAATTTTTTCCATTTTTTCTTTCTTTTCTGGGCTGTAATTGACTTGTGTAGCCAATGCTGTAATGCCTTAAACTTGTATTCTTGAAGTAGGGTCCCATGACCCTACTTCTCACTTTAATTATTATCTCAGTAAACAATGTAAACATGAGTTTATGGTCTCAATCCCTAGTTCCAAGTCTTCTTCAATCCAGCATGATGTTCATGTAGTAAATTATGGTCCATTTAGAGTCAAATAGACCCGAAAGCAGATCCAGAAAGGTTGCTGCTCTGCTTCCTACACTGGTTGCAAAAATTCCAAGAAGGTGAACTTGAGGTTTTAAAACCGTATTCCATGAACTAATGAGTGATGTTTGGATGGCTATGTCCACCTCTTATATGTCTATGATCAGTGTGAGAGATTATACAGCTCAGAAGCCCTAATGGGTGATTAACTGGTTAAAAATGCCGCTTTCATAACAGCAAATTATATAAACGATCTGTCTGCCATTTCTAGTAATGAATACATCTGAGCTAAAATAAGCAAACTAAATAAGGTACGATATGACACCTGAAAACTCTGTGATGGAACGGATGTGAGATGGTGGCGGGGGTTCTCCCAAATGTTTTCAGATAGCCTCGAGGAAACTGTTATGAAATTAATCCATTTCCATCCACACACACACACACACACACACACACACACACACACACACACAGATTCAGGCTTTAATTACCTCTCATAGGAACATCAGATGGCAAACAGTTCTTAAACAGCCAGCTGGGAGACAGAAAAGGAAACAGAGGAGGGGATGGAGAGAGAAAAGCTGTTTAAAGAGACAGGAGAAGAAGGAATGAAATAGAGAGATGAGTGAGAAAGAGTGAAGCTCTGAGGATGGAGAGGAAAACAGGTGTAAACCCCACTGACGGATGATGGGGGGGGGGGGGGGGGGGGGAGTTGAAAGAAAGCCAAAGGTTGGTGTGAGGGATGGCAGGCTACTTAAATAGTGAGCAAACTAAGAGGGAAGAAAAAACCCAAGGCAGGGCAGAGACAGAGGAGGGACGTATGGAGGAGTCCTCCTCTCCTCCAGCGATGAGCAGAGGATGAACAGATGTCCAACAGAGGAGTCGGGGGAAGAAACATCGCGGTGCAGAAAAGAGGCAGTGAACTGAAGCTAGAGAGGGCGAACAAGAGAGAAGTGGTGCAACTTGAACGTTTGCACTGGCTACAACTTGGATGTTCACAGGCTTCAGCCATTGTTTGTATGTCTTCCTTGGTTTAATAATTTAAAATAAAACACACACAGTGAGAGAGAAAGGAGATCAGAGTGTGGAGCCACAGGCTCCCTCTGCTTTCCTGCAGAGCCCCACTTACAGGCTAATCCCTCACTGTCGGCAGGACCTATATGTGTATGACAGATTTACAGTTATTAACAGGGACGAAGGGCCAGCAGGGAGACCTTCTTTAAAACAGGGGGGCCTCGGTTCAACCCACCTGCCTGGCTGAGATCTCTAACTGAATCCTGATCAGCTGTCACTACCTGACCTCTGAGGGGGAGGAGAAACATTTTCCTAATGGACGTCAGCAAAGTGTGATAATATTGTAATTAGAGCAATGTTCTGTCTTTTAGCAGCAGAGAAGCCCGGGACGCACTTCACCGGGGAAGGTTTTTAAGACAGTTAACACTTATAGCTCAGTTTTATAAGACTTGCTTGGAGTCATACACTATGGCCTCATTTTAGAAGAAAAGTATGTTTCCATGTGGCAGGTTAGTGTTTAAAGGCTAGATTTTAAAATACATTTTTAAATTGTGCACATAAAAGTATATTACAGGATTTCAAGCTGTTTTCCCAAGTGACTAGTCCTCAGCAGGTAGCCAATAAAGCCACACAGTATGACCACTGGATAACATTAATTGTTTACATTACAATTTGGTCCCTTATGGCCCAATTACAGAACATTACTTGCTTTATAATTGCAAATGTGATGGTCACGTGAGATTATGGCCAGCAGCAAGCGGTGCACTACAGGCTTTCCTAATTAAATAATACACACACTGAAGCAATTCATAAAACGTCCAAATAAACCGTCATGGCATCATCTTATGATTAGAATCAACTAGAAAGGCGGATATATGCATATTTGAAACGTGACGCTTAAACGCAGATTCCTACTTGGGATGGAAAGGCGAGGTTTCCACTACATTAGTTCTCCTATACGCCTACAGAAAGTTTGTTTATATGTTTATTATTAATTCAATAAGCACAAGCAAGCAACCAAACAGGACGGCAGAAGACTGGGAGGCTAACGGGCCAATACTGTAAGTGCATCTCTCACGCACTCACGCGCACACAGAGAAAGAGAGAAGGGGGGGGGGGGGCGCACGGCGGCCACATAGATGGAATTGAAAAATAAGCAGCCTACCTGATGTTGCCAGATGACGTCATCAGTTAACTTCTCTCATGCTCCGCGACTCGCGTGTCGCTAATATTCATCCCATGCGTTGGTTTCAGAACAGCGTGTAACTTGTTTTAAACAACACTTTGTGCCACCTCGTGGTGTTTGTCTGTGAAGCAGCGAGTGTGACGTAGTTCAAATATCCGACAGCTTTGCAGTTCAGCTGCACCAGCCTCACCCCCCCTTCCTTCGTTAATGGACTTATGTTTGACCCCTGACCTGTCTGGGCTGAACCATTTGGGAAAGGGGGCGCTCACGCGCGCCACTTGAGCTGTGGTGTTGGTTATGCCAAACACACACATATACACACGTACATACACACACACTAAAGTGGGGCAGTCCATTCTATTTAGTAGGCCGTTGTGATAACAAATCCATTATAGTGCTCATCTCATTTATAAAATCCCCCCTCCCACCCGAAAGTATATCCACCTCACAAAACCTTTTTCCTGCTATGCTTTTCCATTTTAACATTACATATCTCTTGTATAACTTAGACAAATACGAATTTTCTTACTTTATGAGTAGTTTTAGAGAGAAAAAAACAATTCCGCTTCCATTACCCCACAAATGATAAAAATGATTTTTCTTCTGGTTCGATGTTCAAATAGGCCCTGGGCAACTGTATCTCCTTTTCATCCAACACAGGAATGTCAAAGTGCAGAATGGAAGAACAGAGGGAGGAAGAATGGAAGAGAGAGAGAGGTTCACAAAGAGAGAGAGAGAGAGAGAGGGACAGTGGTGTCGCCACGGTTACAGACAGAGAGGAAATGCTAGAAGGGTGGAGGGAAGAGAGGTGGAACAGCAGAGTGATCGTGAGGTGGAGGTGGGAGTCCTTATCGGAAAAAAGCAGGCACCTTTATCTCCCTGCCCTCCAGACACACACACACATACACACACTTACATATGCACACTCACTTACACACACACAACGGTACAAATAAGACACACATTCTTTTAACAGACCTACACACACACACACACGTTATGGCGACTCGGTCCAACGGCGTGCGTCACAGTCCCCTCCCCCTTTTACCTGACAACGCATGTATTTACAGGTTAGCGACAGGCGACATTTACACACAGACAGCCTCGCCCGCCTCCCCTCCAGCTGCCATGGCAATGAATACTATTAGCATCCAATAAAATGTCAGGGGGGCATGCCCAAGTAACTCATCACACACGTGCACTTGCATACACACTGACGCACACAGACACACACAACGTCGGAAATGTCAGAGGCCCCGTGCCCAGTAACGCATCCGATTGAGAGAGAAGGCAAATGTCAGCTGTTTCTCAAAATGGCAGCCGGCAGCTGTGTGGGCAACGAGGCTGTGGCGGCGGACTGATACTGCCAGTCACACAGACAGCATATGTGTTAAAGCTGGTGGACGTGCAGCTCACACATTCACCTCTATAATTCATCAGCATATTCAATTTGGCAGAAAAAAGGAGACATTGCTGTGAGGTTGGTGACCTCTACATTGCAGAGAATCTGCTTTATTGCCTTGCAGTGCCAATTATTTTTGCATGAGCTCAGCTAAAGCTGTAGCATGACTTCACTTCATCACTTTCAGTAAATAAGGCCGCGTCATTAAAAGCAAATCAGAGGGGCTTGCTTGGTGACGGGAAGAAGAAAGGAAAGGAAAGCAGCATTAATCTTCTGAGTGGCGTGTTGGCCCGACGCGGTCCTCCTTTACGTGGATTTTACTCTCATAAAGATATCCTTTCATCATGCGGGTCCGATGGCTGTGGCAGACAATGACTAAGGTCACACTGACAGAGCACGGTGAGACAAAATGCAGCCGCTCATTCATGCTGTATAAATGATGTCATGGGGTTGCAAACAAAGAGGGCTCCGACAAAGCGAAAGGATGCAGGGTCTTTGGTCAACTCTCCATGCGACGCAACGCCAAGATGGCTGAACAAATACGTGCAAGGCCACATTCCATGTACACTTTACACTTAACGTAGGGCTGGACGATCTCGTTGACGCTTTATGTCACAATGCAGAATATTTCCTGGAAAGTCATCTGCGTTATCTGGAGGTGGACTTCTACATCGTTTATATAAGTTATCCGTTTACTGCTGCCTGGTGAAAAATATACAAAGTATCGCAGACACACTAATCATCAGGAAACTTTAAGAGTGTCAATGATTACTTGTTTGTTATTTTGGAACAACTCATTTCTTACCAGGTGTATTTGAGTTGAATTTAAATTGTAGAAAAGAAGTATTTGAAGTGTATTTAGTGAACTTTTATGTGTTTAAATGGAACAACTTCAAGAATACTTAGTACACTTAAGTACATGGCCGTGTGTGTACTTGATGAATGAAAAGATGTTTGTTTTGTTTGTTTTAAGAGTACATTAAAACTTGCAAATATATAAGGGCACCATTAGTCTTGTTTTGGTAATAGTGTGCCCGTTTATACTTCTGCCTAATTCCAATTAATTAATAGATTTTTTTAAATATGCTTCCAGTCAATTGTTACAATATTTTTGAGCATATATTTTAAAAATACAAAAATGTTTTCAACAAAGCCAACATAAATAGTAACTTTTTCTGAAAGTACATTTTCCTCTAAAATATTTATGGAAAGTTTACGATAGTACTATTATTTTTAAGTGTGTTTAAAATGTGATTCTCTGGAAACGGTATTCAACATTCAACACAACACCTGTGTGTGTCAAACTGCAGAAGATGCTTTTCTGTGTACGACTTCTGTTCTTTCTGTAAAAAAAAAGTAAAAGAACATTTCTTCATCATTTGCTCTTGAATATCACCTGCAAGTGTAACAATGGAAGGAGAAAACCAAACATCCTCATAAGGAGTTCTGTTTTAAGGTTATGCGCTTGTAGTCTTTGGTTGTGTATGAAATCACTCACTACTCAAAATGTAGCGAGTTTGCCATATAGTATATTATACTGTCTTAATGTAGTGAGAATTGTTATACTCTGTTTACCCACAATTCATCAAAGTAGTACAACCGACGGTCACTAAGGAGCATTATACAATTTGCGCTGAAGGTAAATGTGTGATTGAGACAAATGTGTGTGAAAATACATAATATTTAATAAAATATATATTATAATGTTTAATGTGAGTAGAGCATCATAACACAGATGGTCACAAAATACTTTTAATTTATTTATTCATTTGGGAAAATACTATATTATATTATTGCCACATTGACAACATGAGATCCATTCATTCATACCTTTCACAATAAAAGCCCCAGACATATACGCGACATCACTGCTTATGAGAGGAACTAAAATGACTAAATGAGCTTACAGGACGTTTTTATTATGGATGGTCCACCAGCCCCCATTGACCTGGCTTGTTTTAATTGTGCAGTGATGTAATTAACACACAGAGAAACTGATCCGAGTTTTTTTTTTTATTTTACAGATGAGCTCACTATATATTCTTCTACGTAGAACTCCCTGGACAGTGAGTCGGGAGGAGGGAATGGGTGAGTGATTTCAGACACAAGTCATTAATGTGATCATCTTTTTTTCTGTAGGCTGCAACGTTTCATGTTTCAGTTTCTTCCTCACTAATCTCCACCTCTCAGACTCATACATGATAATGACCACTATCTAGTAACCAGACTATTCATCGTGACATCAAACCGCTACAACGTAAGACAGGTTTTCAATTATTCTTGCGGGCTGAGGTTCAGTGCAGCAGGAGTTCAGCAGGCATGCAGAAAAAATTGGAAGTCGGACAATTGCTTTGTCTGTGATCAGTGACTTTTTTGGAAAAAAAACGTTCTTACGCATAATTTTAAAATAAATGATGTTGTTTCGAGCTGACTCAAAATGAGGAGCTTCATTATAAATGAACTCCTCATGAGTACCCGAAAAACTCCACAGCCATCTGTCAGCGGAGGGGGGAAAACTTTTCTCTCATTCATCAGGCCGGACGAGCGGATGGATAGCGGGAGGAGAGTCGTGTGATCCCTGGCCAAGGCTTCCTCCATCCGCCCTCCAACCCCCTACGCAGAAATCTCAGCAGCAGCCACTGGCAACAGTCGCCCAAGGTCACCGGGACAAAGTCAGGGGTAGAGGAGAGGGAGAGCGAGCCAGGCCCGCGCGTGTGTGTGTGTGTGTGTGTGTGTGTGTGTGTGTATGTGTGGCATGTGTTCATGTTTGTATCAAGGCAGAAGGGGTTTAAGATAAGGTAGAAAAGGTGTGTGTGTGACTCACGAATCTGTGTTTGTGTGTACAAAGCAGAGGGGGACATGTAATAACTTCTACAACTCCTGTAGCTCTGCATGTGTGTGTGTGTGTGTGTGTGTGTGTGTGTGTGTGTGTGTGTGTGTGTGTGTGTGTGTGTGTGTGTGTGTGATAAATATGGCTGCTGACTGCGCCACGACTCAGCATGCTGGGGAAAATGACGATAAATATTCGCCTCTGAACCAAAGCACTAATGAGCCACACCGTGCTGTACATCTCAAACACTACTGTCCCAAAATGTAGTTTATTCAAAAGGACAGACTGAGTCGACAAAAACACAGCCGTCAGTCCGAGATGACACTGATCTCAGTCAGATGTCTGAAACGTTCCTGCACGCGAGCAGTAGACGCCGCTCACAGAAGCGTTTCTACAGTTTCCATGTCCGCGGCAGACCGCTGGGTGTGTGTTGGCTGGAGCAAGTGATCCATCAGGAACCCCCGTCGCCACGCAGAGGTCAAACCCATCAACCCCGGAGACCGTTGCCAGGACGATACACACTTCAGCCAAGAACCAATCACAACAAGTCTCTCATGCTTCACGGCACACCATAGCTCATCCCAGAACAGGACAGGACTTCCATCCAGTTCTATGGGAGAAGTGGACGTTTGTGTCCGACCTTCGGAACCGGAGTGGATTGAGAGGCAGCGTCTTCATGTAACTGCCTCACATAGTCCTGCCGTTCCCCAGCTCTGTGTCAGCGCTAAAGAAAAGTCTGACTGCACATGATATGACTTTTTTAAACTTTTCCCCAAGGAATGCCCGTTCAGAATGATGATGTTGTCGTGTGTGTTAATGAAGACAGGAAGTAGACTGAGTTGAACTGTTGCCCTCAGAGCAGAGCAGCACGGCAGACTTCTATATCCAGTCGACATGTTGCCTTACAAATACCAACCACTCTAGTGTCATTCATCAAGGGACAAAATATTTTGGGTCACCTAACATGGCTTGTACTTTGACTGATATTTTTAAAAACAGACTTGAACATATCTTTATGTTGTTCTTGTCTGCTAAATAATAATAATACAAAATAATACAAAATAATACAAAAATACAGTTAGGTTTTGTTTGCAGGGTGGTTCATACAGACATTCACGCCCCCTCAGGTTGAACTGCAGTACTTTTTAATATGTAATTTATTTTATTTCAAACATGGACATTGCACAATAAGACATTAATCTTGTACAACAAGAAAATATGCATAATGCCACATTGTAGCAAATTGCTATTTTCCACCTGTAGTCCCTCAAAGTAGTCCCCCCAGTAATTTCATGTTAGCATGCTAACACACTAAACTCAGTACGGTGTTGAGCATGTTACATTATAACAGCATGTTAGCATTCATATTAGCATTTAGCTGAGAGCGTGGCTATGAGTACAGACAAATAATAATAATTATAATTATTATTATTATTATTATAATTACAACAAATACAACCCTACACAAATGGAAATACAGTATTTACTCAGCCAGAAAATACAAAAGATGGAACAACAAAACCAAAACCAAAAGGAAAACTGATAGCATTTTCAAAAAGCACAGCATACCAAAAACTGTAATCACCATTTACAAGACGTGCAGAACGGCTGCTTTGACAATCCAGGCAAGTCATCAAGCAGAAGCATGTTCTGTTTGTACGAGGATGCTCCTGCGTATCTTTACACAAACTGATCCACCGCTGGAGAGAAACAGTAAATTGGCTGAAATGTAAGCAAGGAGTACAAAGCATTGAAATTCTCTCTCTTCTCCTGACTTCTGTACTCGATCCAGCTCCCCTCCCGCTCTTTACCTTCCATCCGCTCGTCCGCTGTTTAAATAAATGTCTGCTCCCAACAAACTTACCTCGCACACTCAACTTGTACCACTCTTTGTAGTTGTGCAGCCTCCGTTAGCCTCGTCTCCCCTACAGCTCTCTCCTCCCAGCCTCTCACCTCTGTTCCTCCTCGCTGCCTCTGGGTAAACATTTGTCAGTGCAACACAAGTGTCTCAGGTAAAGATATGCAGATTAACTCTACCTCGTTTGCATAACGAGCTCTTATTTGCCAGTCTAATTATGGTGGCATGCCGAGGCCGTCCCAGAGCTGCCCTCAGGGTTCATTAGTGGGGTTCGTTAGGGGGTTTGTTAACGGCCAGCTAATCGCTTCCTCCTCCTTTAGCAAATAGTGGAGCCTCAAAGTCCTGAAAAGACTAAGCACACAGTGATGTTGGTTTAATGACACACATACACACAGGTTTGGTGAGCAAACACATTACACACTGGCACAAACACACAGCGTCCTTCTCAACACACACACACACACACGGTCAGTTCTCAAGGGACAAACGAGCTACATGTATTGAAGACATTTGCTTTACACACTACAAGGTTGTTCACTGAACAATCAACGCAAGCACACACACCGTGAATAAGGATAGTGGTCCATGTATTTAGTGCAAATACAACACACACACACACACACACACACACACACACACACACACACACACACACACACACACCGCCTCACTAAACGAGTGTTCAAGATCGGCAGAGTACAATCAGGAAGTAAGTATTGACAGACAGGCATGCCGTCCAATTATTTCTCCAGCCCGACTTCTTTGATTGGACGGGTTTTTACAGTCCTGCCACGACCACTGGGGACTTTAAAAAAAATGTATGCCATCAAATTAAATTATTCATTGCTATCGGTATGTTACGAGGATTTCAAGTAATGTAACAGAAAGTGTTTCTGAATAGAATGACCTACTCAACCTTTAAATAAATGCACATTTACATAAAGTTGCTCAAATCCCTTCCTCTTCCTTTGACCAGCAAGGTCCGTGTGTCTCACGTTCACAGCGTTACTGATGTTCTTATGAGGCTTTGCAGAGGCAGAACATTACTCACAACAAATAGGGAAAAGGTCAAATTTGTGTTCAAGTTTTCTTCACGAAAGCTGAACACAGTCCGTGAGATTGTGCGATAATCACAGAGTAAAGTCCGGGGAGTCGCTGTCTGTAATCACCAGGCTGCCACTGGTGATTTACAACAGATGCAGCTTTAGTTACAGCCTGATCTCAGCCAAATCTCACCGAGATGACAATGTTCTCGTCACTCTCGTTTCTCCATCTTGGCCAAATGTTCATCTCGGGGAGCAAGAGGTGTTCTGATCAGAGGTAACAGTCCTTTACTTCATGGACAAAAACAAATCTGTTTCTGTACAGGGAATATGCTGTTCTTCAGGTTGGAAATACTTTTATTGGTATTATCTCTCTAGAAGATTGATTTCTTCTTCCATTCTTGCATCTCCAAGGATCTTAAAAGTGTACGTTTCTTGTGCAGCGATCAAAAGTCTGTCATCAGAGAGCGAGACAAACCCAAGATACCATTGAATGATTACAAGTTCATTAAGCCAAACTTCTCAAAGCTTCCTGCAGGACGTGTTTATAACAACACTTTAATTAAATGACTGTGCTGTGTCTGGCCTCCCCCTCCCCCTCCCTGGCCTCCTTGGCGAGCCTCAGGGATTGATGCCCAAAATCCTTACACCGTCTCCCTTTGACGGGCAGAGCGCAGCCGAGTTGAGCATGTTAAACGTTATGTAGATGAAGTCCTGGAGCCACTGGGAGCTTTGTAAGGAGTGGAAATCTCCACTGTAATGCTGGCCTACAGGCCAACCGCAACACAGCCTGAAATGTTAAATCTCTCTCTGTCCCCCAACCGTCGCTCTCCAGCTACTCCTTCACCAAAACACCAAATACACGTCCCTCCCATTCTTTTCTTTTCTGAATCTGTTCATCTGCTCTTTTTCTCCCCCGCTCCTTCACTACCTTTTTGCTCTCTCTCTCTTTCTCATCTCGTTCCAATCTTCCCCTCTTCTCTCCGCTGCAGTCTCATTTCACACTGCTACTTTTTCATCCTCCCTTCATCTCCGTTCTCTCTCTGCATCTCTTCATCCCATTTTTTTTCTTTTCCACACAGTGCCCAAATCGTGGCCTGGTCTGGCCTTTTAATGTCTCCCCCCCTCCCCTTCTTAACAGCCTCCATTCTCTCCCTCTTGCTCGCTCTCAGACTGTAGCTAATGCCATCAAGTGTTTACAGCAGAGCCCTCAGCCCCTGAACTACATTCACACAGAGATGAGGAACTGAATAAATAAACGTGTATGTATATGTGTATACAAATACAGAAGTTATTTGCACTTCCACATACCTGAACGTAATTGAGAACATTGTGTCGTTCACTCCCAGAGAACAGCTCGCCTGCCTGTGATCGCAACCGTGAGCTCTGAGCCAAAAAGGGATCCGGGGAAAGAACATTTCTGTTTAATTTTATATTTGGTTCACTTTGTGCCTGTTTCACACTCTCTTTTGCGCCCTCGTTTCGTTGTTTTGGCGCTATGTCTGAGAGTCCTACCAGTTCTTACACAGCCTTAAAATATATCTAAATTAAAATATGTTAAATATATATTAGATTCAGTCGCTATCTTCATCCAGAATAAAAGACGTGTGCCTGGTTTGATGCTCTGTTTAGCACTGATGATGACTCGAGGGGTGATGTTTCTGCTTTTGGGACACTTTGAGTACCTTTTTCATTTTCAGAACGTTTTATTTGCAGTTTGACACTTTGTTCTCTCAAGAAATAGTTCATCTGAATATCTGTCATATTTGACAAAATGCTTTTCAATCATGTTAAGTCAGCATGAATAAATTAAATAACTCAGATTTGATTCAATTAAATTGATGCCAACTTCTACATACATCTTGTGTAATTAGTCAAGTATTAAATGTCGAGTTAAAGGAACTTTTCTTTGAGCATTTTGTTTTTGAGTCATTTATTTAGTCAGTTATGAATGAGCTTCATGTCAACCCGGATGGATGTTTATTCGAAACAATCTGCCGCCGCTTCTTTTGTTTACATTCCTTTCAGTAGATTCACTCAAGGACTGGACTCCAGACAGTAGATGTAACTTTGTACGTCCCTTAATAGGCTCAAAGCTGACAAGACACACAATACACCATTCACTGAATGTAACCGGCATACAACATTTCTATTCTCTATTCACTGACTGTGATTATTTACAGACAGAGAAGTCAAGTAATCTCTTAGTGGACTGGCATTTCTCAAACGTTTGGGAGGGGAACGAGGCGACGACGGAGGTGTCCTGGGAGGCACGTTTATCTGAACAAACGGAATTCAAACAAACTTCCTTTGGACCCTTTTAGGAACAAGCTTGAAATAACAAACACTCAATGATGGTCAATACAAGCATGAATGCTTGTGTACACAATCTCACCCCTAAATACACAGTTGAAGACAAGGCTTTTTGCCCCGTCCATCTCCCAAGGACAAGACTAAAGCGACAGGCTAATTGATTTCTGCGCGTGTCTAAAGTGAATGTCATGCTCCACGACCACAACCGTCTTCTCTCTCTCCATCTCCCTCTTTTTTTTTTTTTTTTTGGCTGTGTGCGGTTTCAGGTTTGAAATCAATTTGACTTGAGATGAAAGTTTTCAATTTCATTAGCTTGATCAAATGGAGCGCTGTTAACAGGCGGCGGTAATAGAAAATCATTTAGGCTGAGCAGCTCACACACTCTCAAAGGACTGGTTAAGAGCTGCTCAGAAAGGGAGAGAGAGAGGGAGATGGAGAGGGGGAGAGGGGAGCGAAAAAGAGAGGGTGACGAGTGGGAAAATATCGATGGGAGACGGCGAGAGAAAAGATGAAGGGGGAGGAGGGTTCAGAAGAGAGGAAGGGATGACAAGGAGAGACATATTGCATTTTTTGGAGAAAGGAGGAGGGGGACAAAGTGTTAGACATCCTGGCAGGGGGTAAAGTGATGGAGGAACGAAGGCGAGAAAAGTAACAGGAAAACGCTCTTTGGGAGAGAAAGAGGAATGTGACAAAGGAGCGAGAGAAGGAAGATGGGTGGAGAAAGAGGGACAGAAAGAAAAAGATGGATTAAATGGAGGAATGAGTGATGACCACATGGGGATGATGAAATGAGCAGAAGTGTCACAATAAGAGCTGAGAAGAAACAGGATGCACAGAACGGGAAAGAAGACAGAAGATTAGTCACTACCTCTGACTGCTAGCACTGGCCCATTAAACCCCCGTTATTGCTCCTCAGATGTTTGTCAGAGAAAAATAGTGTTGTGAGGAAAGACGATAAATAAACAATTAGCCATCGCAAGACTCAGCTATTCAGTGGATCGCCAGCTTATTATTACCTCTAAAATGAATAGCAGAGCCGTCGTAGATGAATGCAGGAGATGCATGCGGAGGCAGAGAGGAAACTGTGACAAATAGAGAGCAGAAGAATGATGGATTAACTAATTGGATAAAGGATGTCAATTCCTGCATCGGAGGCTGCGTTCACAACAAACGCAAAGAACATTTTTCACATAGCACAAATGACGCAACGCGAATGAGGCGAATACGTGAAAATGTGCATGAATTGAAATATTGAGATAATGTGCCGATCAACAACAACATTCTCCCCCGTTGGACTGACGTTACTGAATCAATTCTAAATTCACATTCTTGATTTGGTGTGAATACATCAACCCGGACCTCCTCCCTTTACCCACACTTTGTTATATATTTGTATATATATATATATATATATATATATATATACTGTGTGTATATACATATATACACACACACACACACACACACACTCTATCACAGTGACACACACATTACTGGACATCAGCATACCGATAAATTACATTCAATCAAAATTCAAAATGAAAACCACTGTTGATCCGTTATTAGTCTCCTCTGAGTCATTGTGTCATGATGATAATGATCAGCTAATTCACTTTCTCGTTCTCTCTCAAACACACACACACACACACACACACACACACACACACACACACACACACACACACACTGCATGGCTAACCAGCCAAGTGAAGCTAATGTAGGGGGAAATGTGTTGCTGATTAGCTCAACCTTAAACCCCTAGACGTGACTTCCAGACCTACAGTTGTGGTCACACACACATACATACACACACACACACACACACACACACAAACAGACAAGCACACACAAAAAATGAGTCCAGTGATTCATGCTAATCTGAGGGAAGATGACTTGCTCATTAGCAAGACCCTTAAACCTCTCGACAGGCCTTTGAAACCCAGCCGTCTCATGGTCACAGACATACAGAGAAATGCACACACACACACACACACACACACACACACACACACACACACACACACACACACAGAATACACTCATGAGGATAAAAAGATATGTGGAGACAAATGTTGAGAACAGATGCCTAAAACAGGTCAATAGTGAAAATCCATAAATCCGTAAAACAAAGTGATTGGAAAATAGTGGAGCTGTGACTGTCAAGCTAGGAAACCCCTTGCGAAATGTATTTTTAACCCTTTGCACACATCTTAACACATATGCCTGAGAAAATATGTATTTCTTCGTATTTTAACTCAAAATCCAAGATATTTTCTTCCTGGAAAACAAAATATGATGCATGCTTACATCAGCTACCATCCAATTACAACCAATAACATCATGACATCCATGAATCAATCTGCAACTGTGGTTGTGATCTTTTCAACGATCAAATCAAACTCCTCTCGTTGCATGTCCCGCCTGCCTATCCCCTCACTCAGAAAAACAGAAGCTTTACTGTCTCTCGCCACTTCAGCTCTACATTAAATGGTGCTTTATGTGAGATTGGGAGCATGTAGATTGCCACTGCTGAGCAGACAGCTGTCAGCTAACAGTGCAAACAGAAGCAAACATGGTGACAGAGGTAAGAGGAAGAGCCACTTCACTCTCTGCTCAGATAGATGTTACTCCAATATGTCTTTAGATAGAATAGAGGTTTGATGCTATTTTGATTCCCTGAATGTTGACTTTAACACCTTTAAGAGGACCCTCAATCTGATTAGATTTCTTTATCTCATACAAGCTTAACTGTCAAAAAAGTCAAAAATCTAACCTTACCCTTATGCTTTCAGTGAAGTGCTCAATGAGTTGTCTAATAAGGGAACAATGCAGAGGGGTATGTTGTTAAAGTGAGACGATGAAATACCATCTAGGAAGTCCACTTAGATTCACACATTGATCCAGTCCAGACAACATGCAGCATCTTGGCCAGATGACATTCTAGCAAAAGTTGAGCCAGGTTCCATATTTTTCTTTTTGCCTGACAACCCTGTGTTGTTCTGCCGGTGCATCGTCCCCTGTGTACTGACAAACTGACTCCATTCAAAGAAATGTGAGCGCTGTACTGAAGTCAGTCAGACAGCATAAAAACACACTCCACTCACATTTTATATTCTAGAATTAGGAGAATTCATCCAGTAGACAAGATTTCTCCCCATTCTTCAGACAACTACTCTGTTCATGTGTTTGCATGTGGAAGCCGGTGCAGCATCACTAAAGCCCTGATTATGCTTCCGCGTAGTGATAACGCAACGGCCAAGCAACGGCCACGCAGTTGCTTGGAGACCGTGGTGGTTCTGTGTTGGGTTTACGTGTCGAAATGCAATTCAATGCCACACCCCCAAAGGGCGCTATGGTTTTTGTAAAGACCCGACCGACCGACCGAGACTCTTGATGTATATCGTCGTTAGCCTCGTTATAGCCTATTTGTTTACTTTCCGGCTTTAAACGTCCACAATTTTTCAGAACTTGGTGTTTTATTTCTTTGTGCAAAAGCGACAATGTGCAAACAATAAAACGAGGTGAAAACAATAAAAGTAGCCTTTTAAAAGTTTAAATGGCGGTGTTTATGAGTGGAAACCGGATAGCGGTCTCCAGCGGATGTAGTTAGCGGACCAATCACAGCCAATGCAGCTGCGTTGGTGTTGCGTTGGCGTTGCGTCGCCTCGACGCGCGTCTAGGATTTTTGGGAGGTGCACGTCAGGCCCTTGCGTTGGACGTAAGGGGGGTCCGCAAGGACGTAAGGGGTCCGCAAGCCCCCTTGCGTTGTGTCGACATGGAAGCATAACTTGGGCTTAACACCTGAGAGGAAGGTCTGTCCAAATGTGTGCGGCGTTATCACCGTTCGTATGACGCATGCATTGCAACTACAAAGACTCACCAAAGACACAGAGTCCTTGCAGAAATCAGGGAGGTGGTGATACATCCTGGAGGAGGCTATGATGGCAGGTTTTCTGCTTCACCTCCAAGTGTTGCTATTTGAAGCAGGTACAAAACACTTTAGCCTTCAGACATGGTAGGACGACACAGCAGATGACCTAGCCTGGTTCAAGCAGCCTGGACCCTTAATTACTAATTCACTCTGAATGAACCCTTTTCAAGAGGTGGCCAAACTGAGTTTATATCTGACAGTCTAAACTGTGGTCCATTAAATGAAATAACAAGACTCAAGAATGACATACGCCAATAGGAATTACATTATTAACAGAAATGAAAGATTGATGCATATACAGATAATGAAAGAAGATTCTTCTGTTGCGTCCTGTGATAAACCACGTGTCTGTCCGTGTAAATACGGCCAGGCCCTGCAGCAAACAGTATCCTTAAGATGAGATTTACTGAAATTGAAGGAACGGAAAGAGAGGATGAATACACTCAAGAGAAAAACTTCAATACCTCCATCTCTGTTGTTCCCTTCTCCTGTGTGACGACAACAAGAGTTGGTCTCCTTGTGACGATGAGAGCCAATTCTCTTCCCATCACCCAGCTCCTTCACTGTGTTTGTGCATATCTCTGTGTTGGAGTGGCCTTGTGGTTCTGACTGTGCATACACTCTTTCTACCCATCAAGTGGCAAGTGAAACCAATTCTTTTTGCATGGAGGAAGGGTTGTCAGGTACAGAAATGA